>NC_142671.1:37124253-37306753 GCF_964200805.1 Pocillopora damicornis
GGACGAGAGCATAAGGCGTCAACATAGAAAACAAACATGGCGGATCGACAATTCGCTCTCAGACAGTATGAGAACAATGACATCATTTAAAGATTTTAAGACAGCTAAAAAGAAAAAGAAAATGAACTTTCAGTAGTAGTTTTAATGAATGAATATTTAATTGATTTAAATATTTTTCTTTCTCGAAGATATTAGCTCAATAGAGCTGCTCAGATAATTCGACTTGAAATAAAGTGTAGGTACGTATGTATGACACGATCACACAATTGTAATTTAAAAATGTGTATAAAAGGATACAGTTTTTGGATAAGTAGACTCTTGGGTATCAAGCAACGATACTCGTGATATCCAAAGGTCTTCTGTGCCTGAAAAAGAGGTCGACAGAAGAGAAGATACTGGGGTAAGGTAGCAAAAGACAACAGTTTCAAAAGTTTACGAATGCTTAGATATCGATCTTGACGAAGTTCTATTTTATGACGAAACGTTTTGGAAGAAAGAAGAGAGATCATCTGAATGGGATTCATCGTGTTTCCATCAGTAGAATTCCTAAAGATGTGGAGGAGCGTTTAACATATTTGTCCCTTTCCTATTGTCAATTAATTTTAAGTTTGAGGCAGGAATCAAGATGTGTTACCAGCGAAGAAACTGCCTTTGTAACCGACTTTCGACTTCAAAATGATCAGCACGACAAACTTCACGTTTGGGGAAATTGTTGAAGAATTTAACCAATGTCACTTGGAGAAAATTCAACTCAAATTAAGCAAGATTACCGCTAGTGGGTATCTTTACTTTGTTGTGTTTTAGCTAAAGAACAAAAACCGTTTTTTTAATTTTAACTGAATAAAATAACAGTCCGACCCTTGTTTATTGTATATGGTAACTTTTAGTGATCTCAAAGGCAGAAGAGAATACAAATTATGCATGAAAACACAACGCCGCTGCGTGCGTCATAAACAGGTTAAAACTTTACGGAGGCACCTTAAAAGTTACATAACCTTATGCAATATTATGGAAAAATGGAAAAATCGACCCGCGACAGTTTGCGCGTTACATGACAAGGTATGCAATATTACCTCATGCAATATTATGGAAAAATGGAAAATCGACCCCCGACAGTTTGCGCCTACAGGTCACTCGATAACACATGCTCTTCTATTCGTGTTAGAAGCCATTTACGAGGCAGTAACTTGTGCTGATCTAGGAGCCCGGGTCTTCTTCGCTGACCTTTCGAAAGGCTTTGATCTAGTTGACTAAGTTGCGAATTACAGGTTCATCCCGCGCTCATAAATTGGATTTCTGCGTTGCTAACAGACAGACAGCAGGCCGTAAGAATAGGTGCAACATTTTCAGATTGGAAATTCCTCAAGGGAGGTGTGCCTCAGGTAATTTAATTAGGAATGATACTTAGTTTTCACAATAATGACAAACAACCTTTTGGCTGATTTGCACCCGAGAGTCAAGTTTGTGGATGACACGTCTGCCATAGAAATACTACTCAAGAACTCTATCAGTCTGCCCAATTCGACCGTCTCTGACATTAACAATTTTTCTGTATCACAACATGAGACTAAACCCAATTAAATGTAAAAAGATGTTAATTAACTTTATGTCATATCCTAACTTTACTCGAAGACCATTAGTTGTAGACAACAACGGTATAGAACATATATCGACTTACAAGATTCTAGGAATATTTATCGATGGCGACCTTAAGTGGAATAGTAATGTTGACTACATATATAAAAAAAGCTTGCAAGTTTTCAAGTTTTTAAGTTTTCATTGTATTATAACTTGTTAATTCAGTAAGTTACTGCAAGAGAGTTTAATAAACTGTTATTATCATTATAATATTTCCTTATGCAGTATTAGAATTACGTAATATTCGGCGACATCTGGCAAAGTTGTTAAGGAATCCTCTGTCCCAAATAAGGGGTTCGCTTGAGATTATTACAATAAGTTTTAAAAATAACTGCCAGCGGTAGCTCGCCGGAAACGCTTGAAACGCACGCGGGCGTTGAAAGCTTTCTTAGTTCGTTTCTTTCCTTTTTTAACTCTTCGTTTGAATTTACTGTTAAAACTGTCAAAGATAGAAAACAATTGTAAGAAAGAAAAGGGGAATCTTCCTCAAAAGCGTGTTACTTAAGCGACAATCGCTTATGTCACAATCTGATTGTCTCTCTTAGGCAGATGATAATCGAAATTTTTCGATACCTAGGAGCAACTTAAGGTTATAGTAACATAACTGATTAGCCTTGAAACTTACTCTGCCAGTCTTGCAGGCCAGAACTGTGGAATCGCTCGGTTCCATCGAGTTCCATTTCGGAAAAAGAAAAAAAACAGTCAGTAATACTTCTTTAATAACATTAATAACTGATGTTAGGTATATTTAGTGTCTGTTTATGCCATATTGAACCTTCGTGCTTTGCTAGGTCGTTATGAAAACAGGTCACATAAAACGTTGTTATTTCCGGCAAAAATAATTCCCAGTCAAGCTTAAAAGATTACACAACTGTCGGAAAAGGGTATAAATCTGTGTTCACGTTATCCGGCGCGTGAGACATATAATTGATCATTGCCTTTTTGGGTTGAGTGACACTGTATAAATTTGGCAAACCAAAGAGGTGTACCATAGATTTGATTGAATTGCAGGACACACCTCTTAGGCGGTAACAGTGCTCGTTGCTCGACTTTGCGAAGCAGATTTTAATATGTCTCATTCAAAATGTGTAAGTGAATTGTAGTTTACATGGCTAATAGAAAAGGCGGGTTAAGTCCCTCTCCAAATAGAAAATATTTTTCTCTTGACTGCTTGCTTTTCAAAACTAATTAGGCAAAACTCAGTTTATACAAATTGACCTAATTTTTTTACATTCGTCACTTTCTTCCTTTCAGGCTAATTTTTCTTTCAACATAGTAATCTAACCTGTTGATTTAGAGGTTTTTATTCCATTAAAATATTTTTACCTCGTAAGGTGGACTCAAAATGTATGTTTTATTCATTTTGCGTTCTGAAATGCTTTCTACTTTGACAGCCTCAAAGGCAACACTCTTGTGCACAAGACCAATTTCCAAGGAGGCAACTTTCCCATCGACGGGCCTGTCATGCAAAACAAGACGCTTGGCTGGGAACCAACCTCGGAGAAAATGACTCCTTGTGATGGAACAATCAAGGGAGACACTATCATGTACCTTTTGGTCGAAGGAGGGAAAATGCTGAAATGTCGATATGAAAACAATTACAGGTAATTACTTTGGCTTCGACTGCTGTGTACAGACATGTATCTGACTTGATCTTAATGGGTTTCCCTCCCGAGTCCCTAAATAGTCACCCTCTGTTATGTAACTTTACAGTATAAATTCAGTCCATTGTTATGAAATTACGTAATAAGAAGCGGCGAACATAACTCATATATTCAGAAGCAGTGCACCCGACAGTCTAGAGTCACCTCCGAGGTTTGCACGTTTTTTTCATTCGCCAAATTCGCTTAAATTTCCGAGTTTTGTGATCATAACTTTTCAACAGCATCGGATTACAAAACTGCAAAGCTGAATAAAGATCCATTTATGGACATTTCTCTGAAATTATTCTGATTGCTTACGATCATAATTACAACTCGAACGCGCTGTTCGGAAACTGTCTTCATCTTTGTGGTTACCAGGGCGTCGAAGTACATGACTCAATATCTATACTTCCTATTTCAGCGAAAAAATCACGGATCATTATTGATTTTTTTTTCCTCCAGAGCCAAGAAGTTGATACACGAGATGCCACCGAGCCATTTTGTGGATCTTCGCCTTGTAAAAACCAACCTTGATAAAAAAGGTTTGAAGTTTCAACTGGAAGAACATGCCGTGGCAAGAATCCTCGAGGTTTGAGGATTACTGGGGAGTCCCTATCACTGTGAGTCTCTCTTGTACAACAACATGAGATGAATAAAGAAGAGCGTTTTCAACCTCAATTGTTTGTCGGTTTTACATGTCTTTTAACTTTCGATTGATTATGAGGAGTTATGAAAGGAAACGAACCAAATCCCTGCTTTTATTATTCGTTGCTTGCAGAGAGTGCGTAAAGTTCGCTTCACAGTTGTCAAGGTCCAGATTTTTCTTACGTTGACCTATGATGATTACATAATTTTGACTTCAACTTTATAAATCATTCAAATCTGAAAGAAGATATATGAGAATTGGTGCCAAAAAGAAAATTGCAGCTCAGCTATCCCTGAAAACACTTCACTTTTCGACCTCCAGACACTTCCCTAAGGAAAAATTATGTGAGTTGAAGAAACTTAAAACTTCCTACACGTAAACACTAAATTGATTCATGTAGTTCTCCATGAATAAACTCTTCCCTTACTGGACTAATTGAGCGAGATGACCTGCATTGTTGAGCCAAGATTCGTATCACCTTAATAATGTCAATTCACAAATTCTTCGCTTTGGCCAATAAGATTTTAAAATTTCGAACAAGACAAAAACCTCGATTATGAAATAGATATTACATGGCCGCACGGAGATAAGAAATTTGTCTTCCAGTCTTTAAAAACATTGCGAGTATGCGAACATGTTTTCTCAAACTCAGTAATAATGTACAAGGCCTCATTTGAGTCACATGGATACTTCTTGGTATCCGGTAAAGAACAGATCCAAACACGCGTGATTAGATATCCAAACACACGTGTTAGGATATCCAAACACGTGTGTTTGGAAATCAATTTCCAAAAGAATGCAGTACTCGAACAAATGTTTATTGACTTCCAGGATTACAATCATCATTCTTTGCAGTTAAAATTAACGCTTACATTGCAATTCAAGAACATTCCAGAATTCAACTGATCTAACATTCCACGCACACTGCCTTCACCTTCCAAAAGTTCACTGCTAGTGCTCGTGGTTTCCGTTACGCTACTAGATGTGCAAGGTCCAAGTAGTTTAGACACTTTAAGAGTGTCTCTGTAAGAGCGGTCCGATCGATTTTGCTTTTTTGAGACACGAATTTTGCTCATTTCCTGTGTGTCATAAGACATTCATGTACCTATACTAAAACCACAATCCGTTTGATCGGATCTCTTTAATCTCAGTTGTAGTCCTGAAAAAAATATCAGGGGGTCCTTTGAACCATCCACTTCATCTCGCCAGAAGTCAAAGTTGCCTGCACTCATTCTAAGGTTCGTGCGATTTTACGACGAATTGTCAATTCCGGTATGTTACGCGCGCGACTTTTGATTGAAAAAACCTGCAGGCGCCATAACTTAAAAGAACGTGTCAGCTGAATGAATCAAATCTCTATCATTTTGCACACATTTTTGGGAACAGCAAAAATGACTAAGAAGAAACATTCTAAGTATAGTGTTCATTCCGTGCAGTGGGCAAAAATTGAAGGTTCTGACGGAAAAGAAACCTTATTTTATACCACTGATGACAAGCAAAAGGTCATATGGGTACCCGGTTAAAAATATACAGATAACTCTATTAAGAACAAGTCTCTGTAAGAACAAAATATCTTGGGAAATGAAAATTTTCAACCCTCCTTGAAATTTTGTATGCAGTTAGGCACTCAGATGCAGTTAGATGCACAAAAATGCCCTTTTTAATGTCGCAGCACTCTTGTTGCCATGGTAACAGCGACTGCTTGTTCGAGGCCTGAGGCTTCATTTTCATGCAAAAACGTCGCAAAAAAAGAGTGAAATGTTTATTTCTCTATCTCAAGCTTGATACAACATTACAAATTGGCACTTCTACCATACACAGTAACATGATTTGTCTTCACTTCGATATATTTCATTTTCCCTTTGAGTGAATGTGAAGACATCAATAGATTATTCATCTCGGTACAGTTTCGGTCATTTTTGTTATGGGGTAAAACAGGGAAAACGGTTATCTGAATTTCTCCAAAAGTACACCGATTCTGGAACTGAAACTACCCACCTAGCTGGTTGTAATATTCTAGTTTTTAAATATGCAAAAATCTCTGCGGACTTGCCTCTACTTTCTACAGGGGCAATTCGCGAAAAAAGCTCAAAATCAGATACTGCATAATTTGCCAATGTTTACATCTAATGCTCTCAACAACAAACGTTTCAGACAAATGAAAACCAACTTTCAAACAACTTATTAGCCACACGTAAATTGCAACTTGTCACTTGAACGAAACTCCCCTGGATTGCTCCATGTCCTTCAGGAAAAATAACAGCGATTTCATCACCATTATTTTCCATACTTTTCTCCCGGGTATCTTTTACAAGCTTAAAGAAAGATGAAAATAACGCAATCTCCCTGTGATTTACACGAGAAGAAGTCAAAGGTCTTTTTAATTTTCCACTGAGGTGGCCGGCTCATCAGGAAGAAAAAGGAGATCGTTCGGTCCAATAAAGTTGGTCTGTAGAGATTATCAAGCTAATAACTGAGAAGATTGTAACCGTTGATTCATCAGTGACAGCATTAATTATTTCAAATCTGTTTTTCTCGGTCCAAGCGACACCAAAAATAGTTCCTTTGTAATTTTGTAAGCACTTTCAATAGCATTTTATTTTCAAGAGAAATAAATCTCAAGGTTCCAAGCCAATATAACGTTCGAGTACGTTTCTTTTTGGTTGTTTTTACTGAGAATGCGCAGAATTCTGCTGATATATCTAAAAATATCCATTTTTCGTCTTCTTTGGGGCGACCGATGGAAACTTCATAGAGAAATACAGCGTAACGCCATCGTGACAATGTACATGTTTAGGACAAATGACCGGTGTGAGGATAGTTTCGTGTAGTTCAGCCGACTTCAACATGTTTTAAATGACATACAAGTATAAAAGTATATCTTCAGAGGACTTCGGATAGCTCAAATTCCTATGAAAGAAGGTGCAGCACTTGGAATCCGGATGATATGCACACGATTTGAGGCATATGTTTGTAGTTACGTCGAGTAGTCCTCCATGAAGGTTGATCAATTTTTTTTTTAAAAGATGTCAACCAGAGGCGAAATTTCTCTTTGGGATATTGCTCATAAGATAACATTCTTTCAAAGCCATGAATGTTTCATTTTTCTGAAACATTTGTTGTTGAGAACATTAGATGTAAATATCGCCAAATTATGCAATACGTGATTTTGGAGCGTCGTTCCCGAATTGCCCCTATAAAAAGCAGAGGCAGGTCTGCAGAGATTTTTACATATTTAAAAACTAGAATATTATAACAAGCTAGGTGGATAGTTTCAGTTCCAGAATCGGTGTACTTTTGGAGAAATTCAGATAAACGTTTTCCCTGTTTTACCCCACAACAAAAATGACCGAAACTGTACCGAGATTAATTATCTATTGGTGTGTTCTCATTCACTCCCGGGGAAAATTGAATGAATCAATGTGAAGAAGAATGATGTTACTATGTATGGTAGAAGTGCCAATTTGTAATGTTGTATTTAGCTTGAGATAGAGAAATAAACATTTCACTCTTTTTTTGCGACGTTTTTGTATGAGAATGAGGCCCCAGGCCTCGAACAAGCAGTCGCTGTTGCCGTGGCAACAAGAGTGCTGCGACCTTTAAGAAGGGCATTTTTGTGCATCCCCCTGAGTTCCTAACTGCATGCAAAATTTGAAGAAGGGTTGAAAATTTTTTATTTCCCAAGATGTTTGATTCTTACAGAGACTTGTTCTTAACTTGCACTAGCTGCCACATGGCCTCCATGTGGCATCACGGTACGTATCTTCGGAAGAAATCACAAATGTTAATCAATTTCCAAAATACTGAATACTGACATTTACCGCACCTCAATATAGGTGTAGATATCATCTTAATTTAAACCCTGCCCCACATTTCAGGACAATACCTGGTTAGTAAGCTAGAATTTACATAAAAATCACTAACGGGAACCTGTTGGAACGAGTTCTGCAAAGACAGTGTTAATTTCCCTTGACATGTCGAGATGAACTGCATTTCTAGTATTTAGCTGCTTTTTCCGGCCGTTGTGCAGCGGGTACTGGCAAGTGCGACGTGGTTGCCAGTTTTTACCCATGTTTCCTCTATGCTTTTCGCAGATCCAAAGTTCTTCAAGTTGATCAGGGGAAAGGTCGTGTGGCAACCCTGACCTGTTAATGATAAGCTCATATTCTTGTACTGTTCTTCCAAGCTGACCTAGGTGACATGCTTGTAGATGATCATTGACATCACCTCTACATTCTGAAAGCTTTATCAACCTCGCTGAAGACTCGCTACAGACTAAAGCCTCTCTTTTTCAAAAAAGCACTTGCATGCCATACTACACTTGCAAGCCTTCCAGAAAAAAAAAAGGGTCAGCGGGTTCACCCGCAGTGGTTGATGCGGACCTCTGTTATGCGCGATAGAGCAATCGTTCAGCTTTAAATTTCAAATTTTAGCCCCCAAACTTCGACACATAGACTTACAAGAGGAGTTCTTTGACTGATTCTTGAAGAGAATGCAGCTGCAATCCAATGTTTCAACAGGACATTAAGCGCGAAACATGGCTTTAGTTTTGGAGTATAGTACGCAACAACGAGTCAAAGAAGAGTATCCATAGATGCCGACCGCTGAAGTTTGGAGTTAATTGCTGGAGTTATCATAAAGTTCATCAGTTTGGGGAGCGAGGAATATCTGAAATTTCACATAGACTCAAGATGCAACGAAGGTTAGCTGTATTTATGACGAAATCTGCCTTGTGGTTCGATTTTGGTGTAGGCGAAAAAATCGCGAATGCTCGTACACGTGCTGATTCAAACGGTCATAACTTTTGAAAAATCGAAAACGTACAGGGGTTTTTGCATATTTTTGCCTATAAAGGTCTAAAATTAACGGCTGTGTAGGATAGAGTCGTCAACCTGGGAAATAATTATGGCCCCTAATGCAGTCAAAAAATTATTTCGAATCAAACCAAATCTAATTTAGTTCTTTTCTAGGTAAAGTCTTTCTGTTGACAGAGCTTCAGGCAAATTATTTTTGACGCGAAATTGACCGGGTGGAAATAAGAGAGACAACCTCTTAAAACGCTCGGAATTTGCTCAATGAACTAATTTGATAATTGGCTGTCACTCTAATTAAATCACTGAGTGTTTGAAGTGAGCAGGGCGAAGAAAACTAATAAATTCCAGATTTTTTATATTTTTCTGCTTTCAAACATCTTATTAGATGACATCAAGCGGAGTTTTTGATGGTCTGATCTGGACTTGAGCAATATCAAACAAGAAAGAAAGTACTTTTGATCAGTTTCAGAAAGCTTTCCAACAAGAGTTTTTAAATGAATTATGACGAACCCCTGAATAAACGAAAATCAAATTGAAATGCTTTTTATACACCTTACATATCACACAGTTTAAGAATACAAAAGATTTTTGCAGTGTGGTACGAGGACCGGGCTTTTCAAATATTGAAGTTTTCGATGTCGCAAGAGGTCAAAAAAAGGGCCTTTTGCAGCTTTGACTATGGAGAGCTCAAAAAATTTTCTTTACTTTTCTTTTCTTCAGTACCAGCGTACTGTTCTGATAGCAACCTGCTGCAACCTCTTAGAAAGGGCTTTTTTATTTCTAAATTTTTTAACTTCATGGTGACAGAAATTTTCAAGGACCGAAAGCACTGAAAACCAGTCTTCTTTACAGCAGTTAAGAAGGTATACGTAGCAGGTTACTTCTAGGCTTTCCTCCTGTCTTACAACAACGCTATTCACATACCAATTGATTCCCCTCTAGGTAAACCATTCTGCTTGCTTTTCCCAGAACTTCATCGCTATGAGCTTCATTGCCCAGTCAACTACTACAAATACTCCATCTCACTTCAAAGAACTGCAACTGCATTGTGTACCCAGAAGTAGCATCTCTTACTACTTCAAGAACACTCTCCAGCTTCTCACAATCCACACACCTCCCCTTGTGGCTAATAACACTGACAGCGTTGTGACTGCATACTCTCTGAAAGTCAGTGTCAACAACATAGCTCAGTGCAAAGACCCTACAGTGATCGGCACATTTGCTATCATCCTTTGTGCAATGATTACGGTATGTAGTCTTGAAATACAACTTGCTCTCCTGAAGCCTCTTGCCAACTTCTTTACACCAATCCTGTTCTACTCCCATGCGTTCCAGTTCGTCTATAATTTAATCGGATTTCCTCTGTGGCCTTTTGAACTTCTAGTATTCTCCACATCTTTGCAATGGTTCATGTATTGATTAATAATGGTGCATTTAACCACTGTGCGCACCACGTTAGGTATGAAAAACTCTTAACCGTTCTCATGTTTGATGGTGCGAGTACCGTAGGCTGGTCTTGATAGTAATATAGCCTCATAGTGAACTCTAAGAAGTGGTCCAGCTGACGTTGTTACGTTGTTTACGGATTCTGTGACGCTGGATTTTTTCAGTAGACACTCCAGGCTCCTCACTCTTCGCCTGTGCTCCTGTTCTCTTTTCTTGTCTATCGGAGGGGTTTTCAAATGTCTGATGTATGTATTTAACTCGTTGGCTGAGAATCTGTCAGCATCAATACTCAGTATTTAAGTCTTAACTGATTTTGTGGGAACATTCTGATAGGCGACCATAAGGGTTTGAAGGCCAACATCGATAGATGTCTTGCACTTCTGTTCATGGTCCACGACCGCCAGGAATAACGCTTTACCATCTCGTGGAGCCATGACATTGCACACCAGCTGGCACGCTTCCCCAGCTTTTTTAACAAATCCAGATTTTTCAGGAAAGGAGCATTTTTCACAACAATCTACTTGGGATTCTAAATGTGTAATTCTGAGCTTTTGTATAGCATCGGCAAGGCTATCAATGCATGCATTGAAGACTTGAACTGGATCTTGGACATTTCCCCTCGCCGGTCTGAAATCCTGTATTTCTATATATGCTTTCGTCAAGCGCCAACACAGCTGAAGGAGTCCACATTTCATCATTGATGTTATGTGATGGCCTGGAAGACATTGGTCTAATAGGTGAGCTCATGGCTAGTTTGAACATTTGTAGAGCAGCATCTCTGCCTGGCCTTCGATAAAAGATCTAAGTTTTAGATGAATGTTTACACACAAGCCGGGCAACATGCTCTCAGTCAACTGGGCGCGAGTGATTAAAACTAGCACGTGCGAGCGAGAAGTCACGCGAGAGAAAGACATCGTGTCTCTTCACTCGGATGTTTGCTTCAAGCTTTTCGCCGAGAGCCTTGTACACGGGCTAACTGTTTTAGCACCAGGGACATCTGTTTTGTAGTTTATAAAATATCAACAAAAACTGAATTAATACAAACCGATATATCTTTCAGTGTGTCTTGCAATTAACTTACCCAAAAGGCAGCTACCTCGAGATCCTTAATACAGGCAAGACACCAGTAAGCTGTGATTACTAAAGTTAAGGCATATGTTTGAACTACTGATAAAGACGTGAATTTGAAAGCGATCTTAGCAGTAGTAAACACTTCTTGAACAGTAGTGTAAATAGGGCCTGAAAAAATTCAGGCCTATTAGGGATTTGAACCCATGACCTTCTGCGATACCGGTGCAGTGCTCTACCAACTGAGCTAACATGCCAGCTGGGGACTGGTCATTATGTTGGATCAAAATAAACCCGTGAAGTGGTGAATTAACGACTGTGAATATTGGAAAGTCATATCTTTGAACTGCGGAGAAAGACGTTAATATGAAAGCGAACTTCGCAGTAATGAACACTGCTTGTGCAGTAGTGTTCATAACTGCAGTGTTACTACTTGAGCAGTAGTGAACACTACTGCTTAAGGCATTTCCTTAAGAATTAAAGGTGTGAAAGAAAGGAAATGAGTGATTCGTACCAATAAGGCGAAGAGGAATCCATTGCTAAACAGAGAGGTGCCAAACTCTCCAATTCCTGAACGTTTGGAGCATGTTGTTGGAAGTTCTCAATTGGAGACAAACTTAAGCAAACCAAACCTGGTACACGTGAACATGAGCTGGAGTTCCCAGGTTATCCTTTAGATGCTAGTCTGTGTGTTGTTTTTATTGTAAAAGAATATTTGGAACGTACCAAACACCTTCGTAAGGGTATTACAAGTCTATTTGTTACATATGTTAAACCATAAAAAGCAGCTAGTAAGAGTACTATATCTCGTTAGATTAAGAGCACTTTTAGGTCTGGCTGGTATTGACATTAGTCGTTTTAAACCTTATAGTGTTAGGGCATCATCAACCAGTGCGGCTACACTTGCTAAGGTACCTCTTGATGCCATTCTCCGAACTGCTGGTTGGTCAAGACACAGCACCTTTGTAAAGTATTACAAAAGAAAACCCAAGAACATGAGAATTTGGCAGAAGTTGAAGTTTGATGGTAATTCTATTGAGTCATCATAAGGTGCCATGGATCACATGCCCATCCTTACTTGCTTATGTAATAAACCCACCCTATTTAAGATTTGTTCGCCTTTTAAAGTTGATTTCTGGGATTGGATTGCATAATCTCATGTGACTAGCACCTCATGATGACTCAATAGAATTACCATCAAACTTCAACTTATAGGCAAGTCTCGTTTAACTCTTAGTTTATTGAGCTACTTATGTAAAACAGTCGGAGTTTGCTCAATGAACTAATTTGATAATTGTCTGTCACGCTAGCAAAATCGCTGAAAGTTGCCCAGGGCGAAGAAAAATAATAAGTGCAAGATGTTTTGATATTTATCTGCTGCCAAACATCTTATTAGAAGAGATCAAGCGGAGATGTTGATGGTCTGATCTGGACTTGAGAACAAAAAAGAAGCAGTACTTTTGGCCAATTTCAGAAAGCTGTCAAACGAGTGTTTTTTAGTAAATTATGACGAACCTCTGATTAAACGAATATCAAAATTCAAATGCTTTTTATATACCTTACATGAAACACACTTCAAGAATACAAAATATTTTTTTTGCTGCATGCGGTGTGATACGGTGTGATATAATTTATTGTAACGTATTTGGATAAACTAACGTGGTTTTATTTACTTGCTACCAAAGATAATTTATTGGGCAAAGTTTGAGGGAAAACTTTGTTCCGATTCGGAATGCCCTGGACCGCTCTTACACAGACCGAAAGTATTACATCTCGATTTAAATTGGAAGTATTGAAAAGGATCTTCCAAAGCAGAAATTTTATTCAGAAGTTTTCGTCTAGAGTATTCTGCACATTCAAGGAACCACGGCGAAAAAAAGAACATGTTTGTACCAAACATAAAATAAAGAAATTCTCATTAAAAGCAATACAATATGACATTATGACAGTAAAACTGGAGATATAAAAATGTAATAATTCGATCATGAGTAAAAATATGGTTGCGTCTAATTAGTTTTCATTCTTTTAAAATTCAGGCTTTAACTTTTGCACTTCGGTTAAAAGCGGGTGCCAAGCTAAAAGTAGAGACAGAGCGAGATTTGTATCGAATACAGAATAAAATCTCTCAACGAAAACTCTGATACAAAACACCAATAGAATACCAAGTAATTATAAGATTTCACGCGAAAAGTGATATTTTCACACGGTAGACAAATTTCTTATCTTTGCGCGGCCGTGTAATATCCTCTTTTTCATACTCAAGGTTTTTTCTTGTTCGAAATCTTAGAATATTATTGGCCGAAGCGGGGAATTTGTGAATTTACTTTATTAAGGTGATACGAATCTTGGCACACAAAATGTACACAAAATGAGTGAAATATACACTATAAGGCCACCGAACGAGGTAACAAGATCAAAATGGAAAAAAACATCTAATCAACAGTTTACCATGCGTGCTGGTTAAACAAAAAGAATTAACGAGCCTGAAAGGAACAAACACAGTCGCGAATAATTGTGAACGAATCAAGAGAATACAGACTGTTAATAATCTTTTGAAACGATGCAACAGAACCAAAGATGAGACTACAAAATTTGCTCTACATAACATCATTTTGCCTGGGATATCCCTTTAAAATACATTTTATAAACATGAATATCGGCGATAAATTTTCGCATTTTCACATATATCGAGCTAAAATGTGTGTTGAGTGTAGTACATATGACGGACAATTTAAAGACTTTAGGCAAAAGTAATTAAGATGCCGCAAGAAATATAATTCTCGCTCAGTTTATATGAGAGAAAAATGTTTTTTTTTTCTATCGAGCACTTGTTTTATTTGACTCACTGACACATTCAATAGTAAATTCTAAAAAAGAATTTAGCAAAGCAACAAACTGATGAGTATGATGTTAAATTTTAAATTTTTGCTATAAAAAAGAATTAAAGGTGTGAAAAAACGGATCCCGCCCCATGTTATATAATTTTACTCCGTGTACTATTATGTAACTGTAAGAAACTAAACCAAACCTTTCAGTCAAGTACGCGATGTATGTTTTGCCTTGTTTTTTTCTCATAGAAATATTTAAATATAGGTCCATAGCAGTTTCCTGGTTATTAGTATTCTGTAAAGGTGTGAAAAAACGGATCCCGCCCCATGTTATATAATTTTACTCCGTGTACTATTATGTAACTGTAGGACACTAAACCAAACCTTTTAGTCAAGTACGCGATGTATATTTTGCCTTTTTTTTCTCATAAAAATATTTAAATTAAGGTCCATAGCATTTTCCTGGTTATTAGTATTCTGTAAAGGTGTGAAAAAACGGATCCCGCCCCATGTTATATAATTTTATTCCGTGTAGTATTATGTAACTGAAATATTTAAATATAGCTTCCTAGCATTTTCCTGGCTATTAGAACGAAAATGCAACGGAAAAGTTAATAATTATGAAAAACTTAACTAAAAATTGTTATTCTTTTCTATTAAAAAAATTATTTTTAGTTTGTTCGGTTGTTCTTGCCTCAAAAATCGAGATCATCTGTCTTTACTCAAACCTCTCATAAACAAACGCCCTCGCGTTTCCATTTGACAATATGTTTTGTTCGGGTAGGTTTTAAAGGTGAATGTTTTCTTCCTTTTGGTAATAACAGAAATGTAGCCAAAAGACAACAGAACAGAAGCTAAACTGTGGGGAGCCCTAACCAGAAATAAAATAAAATTAATAACTACACAAACCAACATTCAATTAAGGTTGAAATGGTGCTCTGTACTCGCCTCACGTACGTGCGGTAGTCATGTCGATATTGACAATTCACGATGGTTATGATTCCTTTGTACTCCTCAAACTTCTAAGATTCCTGCCACGGCATTTTCTTGCGGTTAAACTTCAAACCTTCCTTATCGTGGTTGGTCTTGACGAGGCGGAGATCCACAAAATGGCTGTGTGATAATAAAAAAAAATTAAGAACGATCCGTGATTTTCTCGTTGAAATGAGATGTGTAGATATTGAGTCTTCTTCTTATGTTCTAAGCCCAGGTAACAGTTTCTAAACAGTGCGTTCAAGCTGAAATCATGATTGTAAGCGATCAAAACAAAATCTGAGAAGTTTCCACAACTGGAGCTTTATCAAGCTTGGAAATTATGTAATCCCATGCTACTGAAAATTAATGATCACAAAATTCGGAAATTTTAGCGAATTTAGGCCAATGAAAGAACAAGTAAATCTCGGAGGCGACTTTCAACATTCGAGTACACTGCTTCTGATATATTTCGCCAACCCATAGTTTGTATTTCAACGATGCATGTGTCACCCAACAGTCATTTTCCCATTTTAGTTCAGACAATATTTCGGTCGACTCTTTCGTTGATAACTAACCTTTCAACCTCATGAATGAAATTCATATTTCTATGGAATAGTGAGAATTTCCTATCACTGTCAACACCTTCAAGAAGTTAAGTTCGCCGCTTCTTATTACGTAATTTCATAACAATGGACTGAATTTATACTGCAAAGTTACATAACAGTTGATGACTTTTTAGGGACTCGGGAGGGAAACCCATTAAGATCAAGTCAGATACATGTCTGTACACAGCAGTCGAAGCCGACGTAATTACCTTTAATTGTTTTAACACCAACATTTCAGCAATATCCCTCCTTCAAGCATCAGGTACATGATAGTGTCTTCCCTGATTATTCCTTCACAAGGTGTCATTTTCTCTGAGGTTGGTTCCCAGCCATGCGCCCTGTTTTGCATGACAGGCCCGTCGATGGGAAAGTTGCCTCTTTGAAAATTGGTTTTGAGCACGAGAGTGTTGCCTCTGAGTAAAAAGCATTTCAGAACGCGAAATGAGTAAAACATAAATGAGCAGCTGTGTAAGAAAAATTTGATTCCACCCACAGCTGGCCCAAGCTGTGATATGATCATCTTGCGCAATAACAGTCATGGCGGAATTATAAGAGTTTGTATGGGAATATGTACAAACGCTCTAAGGAATGAACAAATACGTCAATTTCTCAATAAAAATACCTCACCTTACTTCCCCAGCGTATTGCTTGTTATCTGACCGCTTACTTTGATGAAAAAAAACCCATTTTGGCGAGTTGTCCATTTCGGGGTTTTCTACGTACATAAGAAAAGCCCTTACGTACATAAAAAAAGGGAGACGAGACGAATGACAATCCTTGTAATTATTTTTCGAACCGCTACCTTTGTGGGTGATATTCAACGTTTCAGTGAATTGGCAAATTAAGGCTGAAATCGTTTAAAGGCGGAGTTTTGCGATTACATAGTGTAGTGTAACGATAAGGTTTGAAAACTTGATTGATCGAAAAAAGAGTAATCACCGAGTTGCGACTCGCTCACTTGCTTTGAATGAGACACATTGGGATCCACTTTACAACCGTAGACGTGACTCTTGCCTAGGCGGGAAGAGCATTTACGCGGCTATGAAATGCAATGTCCTGAGACTACAAATGACCTACTTTGACACTTTCCTGAATTCTGTTTGCCTTGTGCCATCTAATGCTCGACTTGAAGAAACCAAAACCACTTAAATGCATCACTACGTGCGCCAGTTTGGAGGATTCCCCCTAAAAAAATTTACCCATTTCCGCCCCGCATTATGTAACCATACGGCAAATTATACAACTACGTGATGTATCTGTCGAAGCTGGAGTTGAACAAGTCTGCTACGTGAATAATGTTTTGATAAAAACGCCTTATCATACTGCAAAATAAAGGATTTTGTCTGTACAAGTATAATACAGGTATGTCTAACAGACAATTTCAAAAAGGTACGTGACGGATTTTCGTTAATTGTACCGCTGCAATCCAGTTTGTAAAAAAGATATATTGGGATTACTTTTAAAAAGGTTTTTAATCCTATAATTTTTTTTTTAACGAATGAGTACTTTCTGACATATGTGAGTAAGATGTTCAAAATTTATTGGATTGGAAGGATACTGATCTTTTACAAGTATGCACCAAAACAGTGAAGCAAAACAGTGAAGCACAGTAAATATGGAGGATAGTAATTCGAGTGAAAGCAGTTCTATTTCGGGGTTTGATTATTCGGATTTTGAGGCCTCGATGTAGGGTAAAGGGGCTTATGAACCTGTTGGTGAAATCAGGTCCTCGCGATTTGAACCGCCTGGACGAACCTAAAATAGAGCGCGAGACTCAGAGGAGGATCATGAGCCCTTGCTCCACGGCCGCTTCAATAGTACATTCAATTAAGTACAATACTTCAATTAGTACAAGGTGTTAGCGTGGAGATTGCCAATCAATGTGGAGGGAGAAAGAAAAGAAGTGGATGTGGTCAAAAATGAAAATTTGGAGGATGTTACAGCGGAACAGTTGCAGACAGAAGCCAGATGTATTGCCCAGCATCCAGCGTTAGGGGAAACTGGTGAAGGCTGGCTTCGTCTGCATTTTTTTGGTACAAAAAATCACTATACAACGCTTCGCTGGTTTTCGTTTTCTTCATTTTACATCCTGTTGTTTTCTGTCCATATTGTAAATGTCAACACGGCTAAGAGTTGTACAGGTTTGGATAACTTGAGCGTGAACATATATATGTTTTAAAGTTCAGGTCGTAAATTGAGAAACATTACGTGCTTGTTATTTCCATAGCACGAGTTTGTGGCTGACTCGGTTCCTTTTTATTACCAAAGTACTGCATTCTAACTGATAGGGTCTCAGGCTGTCGGCTTGTTTTAGTTACGATAGATGAGCGTGAGTTATTTACTGTTCACTCAGCTGACAGTTGTACATTTTGAAACGAGTAACCTTTCATTGAACTTAGGCACACGAATGTGCTATATATATATATGCTGCTCAATGCTAGTTGTAATCATTCTTGAAGCACTCTCAGCTAGAGACGAAACGTGATGAAGGAAATAAAAAAAAAGTTACAGCAGCAAGAAGTCTTCCTTTGTGCTCTTCACCAGTCTCCGTTAAAAAAATAAATAATAAAAAAGTATAATTCTTGTATATTTCCGGTACGTGAAAGAAGAGTTTCGTTCACGAAACCAGATAGTGACCTCCCATAATCCGCGACAATACTTAGCGCTTAGTCACGCTCACTCCAGAACCGATGGGCCTGAGGTCACAGTGATATACACCGGACAAAATCTAAAGTCCAATACTTTTCGGCATGGACTAAACATATCTCTATAAGTATATGACTCGATAATGGTTCGGAAGAACAAATTATGGGAATATATTTTTTTTACAACTGTTTGGAATGGCGTGCAAATAACCTGTAACTCTGAATACAGAGAACCGATCCGTCGCCTTTCAATCATTCAACCTTCGTTATTTAATTTCTCACTTCGCAGTTCATATTCTCTAAATAGTGGCCTATATCAGAATGGAAAAAAAATTTTTTTCGCTTCTAAATTTCGGCAGCAGCCAAACAGGGAGGGCGGCGAAATTCATTCAGGTACGTTCGTACATACATACGTTCAGGTCTTGACATGACGCCTTTCACTACCTTACACACGTGTGACGTATCACATTAAGTGACCTGGATTGAAACGTTTTCAAAATGGCCTTTAAGGATAACAATCAAAAAATATTTATTGTACTCAGCAGGTAATTTAGTGTTGACAACTGAGTTGAAAACGTAAATTGGCCACCGTAAAGAGTAAAAAAAGCTGACGTTTCGAGCGTCAGCCCTTCGTCAGAACGATTCTTTGTACTCACTCTTGATCAAAAAGATCATTCCAGACACTTCTTGTATTATAAATGTATCTTTTGCTAATTTGTGTGAAGAAAGTATCCAACACAGATGGCAGACGTCTATTGCGGAAGTTATACATAAAGACTGCGATATTAAGAAAGACAAGGTCAGGCAGTTTAACAATATTAAAGCATTGCAAATTGGACTGGAATGCTCACGACATTTATAGAAAGTCAACACTCGTATTGATCTCTTTTTTGAAACGAACAAAGGCTGGGTAGTTGAAGAAGAGGTGTTACTCCAAGAAATTAAACCATAGGTTAAGAAAGGATATATTAAAGCATAATATAGTTTAACCAGAATATCTGAATTCACATAATAACGAAGTTTAGAAAGAATTCCAATGTTGTGCTTAATCTTTTCAGCATTGTGGCGTACTTGACTTTTCCAAGATTAATTAGAAAATATTACAATACTTAGATATTTTATTGAGTACTCTTGGTTTAAGTTAAAGCTATTTAAAGAGAGTATGACATGAAAGGGTAACTTTCTTTGTGGAGGGTGGAAAATGACAAAGTTCAACCAAGTATGAATATTTACCAATTCATTGTTTGGATTCAAGGGCTTTAAGATTTTTGTGTTTATAAAACAGATTGGCATCATCTGCATATAAATGAAAATCTAGAATTTCAGAGCAGTTACTTAAATCATTGATGTCTACAAGAAATAATAATGGGGCCGAGAACTGAGCCTTGAGGAACACCACAAGAAACAGGATGAGGATCAGACTCAGTTTGCCCCAAGGGAACATATTGATATCTTTTTGTAAGATAGGAGATGAACCAATCTTTGGTAACACCACGTATGCCATAATAATCTAGTTTCTCAATCAAGATATTACGATTTCCAGTATCAAAGGCTTTACTGAAATCCAAAAATGTACTTCAAGAAAATTCCTGGCAGTCAATTGCATGTGAATCAAGTCAATGATGCTTACGATAGCATGATCCGTGGAGTGTTTCCGTACGGAAGCAAAACTTCTTACAATAAACTAATTTTTTCTTCTCCAAAAATTATAAATTTTTTTATGCATTAACTTTACCAACAGCTTGTGGAATAGATAGAGAATAGAAATAAGACGATAATTATTTAAACTTGTTTACACGCCCTTTTTAAAAACAGGGGTAACTTAAGCTATTTTAAATAAATCAGGGACAATTCCAGTAGAAAAAGAGGCATTGACTATAATTTCTAGAGGTGCAGATATAACATGTTTGGTAGCTTTTAAAATAGCAACTAGTATGCTGTAAGGCCCAGTAGACTTATTAGCATTTCGCACAATAATTTCATTTTCAATTTCAACTGTTGTTGTGGGAAATAGAAAGAAACTGTCTTCTGTCTTGAGGTGGGGCTGTGAGGTACCGAATGGAGGATTTATTTACACGAGGAATATTCTTTGTCAAATTATTTCCAATATTAGCAAAGAAATTATTAAAAGCATCAGCCATTGACTTAGAATCATTTAATTCAACATCCTCAATAAGTAATTTATTTAATTTTTACCTTAGGTAGTTATCCATGGCTTAGATTTCATTCTTTATAAACGTTGAGAGAGTTGTATGAGAGGGAAATGAACATCAATTATGCCTTTATGAGACTCTAGTGTAAAAGGAGTCAAACATTATATTAGGATCAGGATTAGCATGTAATACACGTTTCTCCGTTTGTTTTCCTTTTACTCGGAAGACGATGGCTCGTTGATATATCCTCTTTTTTCAGGTCAACTCCAATCTTTCGACCGAGCTCCACAACAATTTCGTTCGTATCTTCCCGCGTGTCACTAGAAATCTTTGGAATACCCCGGATTTCCATGCAGTCTCGTCTCGAGTATTGTTCAAGTTCGTTAAATGATTCCTTTAAACCTTTTAGCTGGTTTGTAGTATCCATGATATATTTTTGTTAGTAGTTGGTAATAATTAGAGTTTGCAGTGGCGATAGACTTCTTCACTTCATCAATCGATCTGCGAAGAGGCTCTAAAGCCTCCTCCAACAAATTCTCGAATTCTTCTGTCGTTAGACCTCCCATAATGGTACGTAGATAAATTAGGACAACATATAACGCGAAAAAATAAGAAAAAAGAGGAAAATGCAGCTTTGATAAGCTAAATTCACTGTAAATTTAACGAAGCTCAAAAATTACCGCCATCTTTCTCGCTGACCGCAAGGGTAGGGTGTAACAAGATAAATAACAGGAAATAAACTGAAATGTGTCTTCGTGGATTTGAAGACACTCAGGGTCAATTGTTCGTTCGAGGCTCGTTGCTTATTTGAGCATTACGTGTGAAAAATTTGGTTTTACACAATATGTCGTTTATTTGCGCATTTAGGATTCTTTAACTTAAGAGGAGTGTATTGGGACCAAAAAAAGGGAGAATTTTGGCGTTTGTTACCCTTTAGGCAACTCGCGCCGGATTTGCGGGCAAAGATATTGATATATTAATCAGGAAACAAGATGTGTTAACAGCGAAGAAACTTCCTTTGTAACTGACCTTCTAATTCAAAATGATCAGCACGACAAACTTCATGTTTGGGGAAATTGTTGGAGAATTTAACTAATGTCACTTGGAGAAAATTCAACTCAAATTAAGCAAGATTACTTCTAGTTGGTATCTTCCTTTGTTGTGTTTTAGCTAAAGAACGAAAACCGTTTTGTTAATTTTAACTACAGAAAACAACAGTCCGACCCTTGTCTATTGTATATGGTAACTTTTAGTGATCTCAAAGGTGGGAAAGAATATAAATTATGCGTGAAAACACAACGACGCTGCGCGCGTCATAAACAGGTTAAAACTTTACGGAGGCACCAGAAAAGTTACATAACCTTATGCAATATTACCTCATTCAATATTATGGAAAAATGGAAAAATCGACCCGCGACAGTTTGCGCGTTACATAACCTTATGCAATATTACCTTATGCAATATTATAGAAAAATGGAAAAATGCACCCGCGATAAACAAAAGAAGCAATGAATTTGCGCCATTTGGTGGTTTACAATTTTCTTTTCTTTCGTGACAGGCGAAAAATTTGCTTGATACAAATTATGCATGAAAACACAACGCCGCTGCATTACATAACCTTAGTCAATATTATAGAAAAATGGAAAAATCGACCCACGGCAGTTTGCGCCACGGGTAATTTAATTAGGAATGATACTTAACTATTAACAATAATGACAAACAATCTTTTCGTGATTGGCACCATAGAAATGCTACGCAGGAACTCTATCAATCTGCTCAATTCGACCGTCTCTGGCATTCATAATTTTTCTGTGGATCACAATATGAGACTAAACCCAATTAAATGTCAAGAGATGTTAATTAACTTTATGTCATATCCTAACTTTACTCTAAGACCATTAGTTGTAGACAACAAAGGTATAGAACGTGTATCGACTTACAAGATTCTAGGAGTATTTATCGATAGCAACCTTAAGTGGAATAGTAATGTTGAGTACTTATATAAAAAGGCTTGCAAGTTTTTAAGTTTTCATTGTATTATAACTCGTTAATTCAGTAAGTTACTACAAGAGCGTTTAATAAACTGTTATTATCATTATAATATTAACTATACAATATTACATTATGCAAGGTAGAATTACGTAACATTCGGCGGCATCTGGCAAAATTTGTAAGGAATCGTCTGCCCTAAATAAGGGGTTCGCTTGAGATCATTTTAATAAGTTTTAAAAATATCTGACAGTGGTAACTCGCCGGAAACGCTTAAAAATGAGGTAAAACGCACGCGGGCGTTGAAGGCTTTCCTAGTTCGTTTCTTTCCTTTTCTAACTCTTTGTTTGAATTTACTGTTAAAACTGTCAACGACAGAAAACAAATGTAAGAAAGGAAAGGGAACCCTTCCTCAAAAGCGTGTTACGTAAGCGACAATTGCTTATGTCACATCTGATTATCTCTCTTAGGCAGATAATTATCGAAATATTTCGATACCTAGGAGCAACTTAAGTCTATAATTACATAACTGATTAGCCTTGAAACTTGCTCTGCCAGTCTTGCAGGCCAGAACGGTGGAATTGCACGGTTCGATCGAGTTCCATTTCGGAAAAAGAAAAAAAAACAGTTTGTAATACTTCTTTAGTTACATTATTAACTGATGTTAGGTATATTTAGAGTCTGTTTATGCCATATTGAACCTTCGTGCTTTGTTAGGTCGTTATGAAAACAGGTCACGTAAAACGTTGTTATTTTCGGCAAAAATAATTCCCAAGGCCAAAATGGGCGGACGGTCAAGCTTAAAAGATTACACGAATCGTCGGAAAAGGGTATAAATCTGTGTACACGTTATCCGGCTCGTGAGACATATAATTGATCATTGTCTTTTTGGGTTGAGTGGCACTGTATAAATTTGGCAAACCAGAGAGGCTCACCATCAATTTGATCCAACTGCAAGACACACCTCTTAGGCGATAACAGTGCTCGTTGCTCGACTTTGCGAAGCAGATTTTAAGATGTCTCATTCAAAATATGTAAGTGAATTGTAGTTTACATGGCTAATAGAATAGGCGGGTTAAGTGCCTCTCCAGAAAATCTTTTTCTCCTGACGGTTTTTGATAATTTTCTTCCATATTCAGGTTTTAGCTGATACCATGAAGATGACATGGCTTATGGAGGGCTGTGTCAATGGTCATGCGTTCACCATCGAAGGAGAAGGCACCGGCAAACCTTACGAGTACGTTTATGCGAAATAACGATCAACCTGTAAATTGTCCTTTTGCGTGTATGCATTGCTGGTCTAACCAAAGCAAATTTGGATATTTCAGTTATGTTTCCTTTGGCCGTTTGTGTCATCTGTGTATGGCTGTCTTGGAAAAAAGGGGTTTATAAATCCAAGCTTTATATAGTAACTCGTCCAGAAGTCATTGTGCACAAGTCACTTATGTGATGAAAACGCACCAAAATAGTCATATGCTAGTGATTTCGTTAATGAAAGACCACAATATCGAAAATCCTTTTCTATTTGAATATTTCAGAGGCAAACAAACGGGGACATTCCGTGTTACAAAGGGCGGACCCCTTCCATTTGCCGTTGACATAGTGGCACCGACTTTGAAGTATGGATTCAAATGTTTTATGAAGTATCCTGCTGATATTCCTGACTATTTCAAGCAAGCATTTCCCGAAGGTCTCACATACGACAGGAAATTAACATTTGAAGATGGAGGGAGTGCCACGGCCACCGTGGAAATGAGGTGAGTAATTACTTATTATTTAACTGTTAATCAGTTTTTTTAACTTGCAGATTGCACAAAGATCATTGAGTTACATCTGTGAATGATTGAAAACAAAAATCATGATGAAAAAGTGAAAATTCACGACGGATTTCCATGATGAATATCATCATGGAAGCCTCAAAAGTGCAGTAATACAGCGACAACCGCTTGCTTTTCAAAAATGATTATGCAAAATTAAAAATTGACCTAATTTTCTACATTCGTCACTTTCTTCCTTTCAGACTAATTTTTCTTTTAACATAGTAATCTAACCTGTTGATTTAGAGGTTTTTATTCCATTAAAATATTTTTACCTCGCAAGGTGGACTCAAAATGTATGTTTTATTCATTTTGCGTTCTGAAATGCTTTCTACTTTGATAGCCTCAAAGGCAACACTCTTGTGCACAAGACCAATTTCCAAGGAGGCAACTTTCCCATCGACGGGCCTGTCATGCAAAACAAGACGCTTGGCTGGGAACCAACCTCGGAGAGAATGACTCCTTGTGATGGAACAATCAAGGGAGACACTATCATGTACCTTTTGGTCGAAGGAGGTAAAAAGGTTGAAATGTCGATATGAAAACAATTACAGGTAATTACGTTGGCTTCGACTGCTGTGTACAGACATGTATCTGACTTGTTCTTAACGGGTTTCTCTCCCGAGTCCCCAAAAAGGCACCAACTGTTATGTAACTTTGCAGTATAAATTCAGTCCATTGTTATGAAACTAGGTAACAGGAAGCGGCGAACATAACTTATATATTCAGAAGCAGTGCACCCGACAGTTTAGAGTCACCTCTGAGGTTTGCACTTTTCTTCATTATTCAAATTCGCTTAAATTTCCGAATTTTGTGATCATAACTTTTCAACCGCATCGGATTACAAAACTGCAAAGCTGGATAAAGGTCTATATGTAGGCATTTCTCTGAAATTATTCTGATCGCTTACGATCATAATTACAACTCGAACGCACTGTTCGGAAACTGTCTTCATCTTTGTCGAAGTCGAAGTAGATGACTCAATATCTGTAATTCCTATTTCAGCGAGAAATCATGGGTCATTCTTGATTTTTTTTCCTCCAGGGCCAAGAAGGTGATACACGAGATGCCACCGAGCCATTTTGTGGATCTCCGCCTTGTGAAAACCAACCTTGATAAGGAAGGTTTGAAGTTTCAACTGGAAGAACATGCCGTGGCAAGAGTCCTCGAGGTTTGAGGATTACTGGGTTTGTCAGTATCAGTGTGAGTCTCTCTTGTACAAAAACATGAGATGAATAAAGAAAAGCGTTTTCAACCTCAATTGTTCGTCGGTTTTACATGTCTTTAAACCTTCGATTGATTATGAGGAGTTATGAAAGGAAACGAACCAAATCCCTGCTTTTATTATTCGTTGCTTGCAGAGAGTGCGTAAAGTTCGCTTCACAGTTGTCAAGGCCCAAATTTTTCCTACACTGACCTATGGTGATTACATAATTTTGATTTCAACTTTATAAATCATTCAGATCTGGAAGATATGAGGATTGGTGCCAAAAAGAAATTTTAAGCTCAGCTATCCCAGAAAACACTTCACTTTTCGACCTCTAGACACTTTCCCAAGAAAAGATAATATGAGTTCAAGACACTTAAAACTTCCTACTCGTAAACACTTAATTGATTCATGTAGCTCTGCATAAATAAACTCTTTCCTTGTTGGGCTTATTGAACGAGATGACCTCCATTGTTGAGCCAAGATTCGTATTACCTTTGAAAAATTAATTTACAAATTCCTCGCTTTGGCCAATAAGATTTTAAAATTTTGAATAAGACAAAAACCTCGAGTATAAAATAGAGGATATTACATGGCTGCGCAGAGATAAGAAATTTGTATTCCAGTCTTTAAAAATATTCCACGAGTAAGCGAACATGTTTTCTCAAAGTCATTAATAATGCATGAGGTAATTAACTAATTGTGTGGCCTCATTTGGGTCACACGGATGCCCTTGATACCCGGTAAAGAACACATCCAGACACGCGTGACTAGATATCAAAACGCACGTGTTAGGATATCCAAACACGTGTGTTTGGAAATCAATTCTCAAAATAATGCAGTACTTGAACAAATGTTTATTAACTTCCAGGATTATGATAATCATTCTTTCTAGTTAATATTTGCGTTTACATTGTAATTCAAGAACATTCCAGAGTTTAACTGACTTAACATTCCACGTACACTGCTTTCACCTTCCAAAAGTTAACTGCTAGTACTCGTGGTTTCCGTTACGCTACTAGATGTG
This sequence comes from Pocillopora damicornis, assembly GCF_964200805.1. Classification (NCBI taxonomy): domain Eukaryota; kingdom Metazoa; phylum Cnidaria; class Anthozoa; order Scleractinia; family Pocilloporidae; genus Pocillopora; species Pocillopora damicornis. The sequence continues at coordinate 37,150,755 of NC_142671.1, forward strand.
CAAGGTTCAAGTGGTTAGACACTTTAACACTCAACATTGCAAATGGGACGCCGATGCAAAGGGTGAGTGCTCTCAATTAAAAGCCGAAGTTGTGAAAAAACACAACATCTTTCATGACACTGACTAACAACCATGCACAAGCGACAATGAAACAAAGCAACACAAATACTGAATATTTACGTGGACGTTCTGTTTTTGTGTTTATTGTTAATAAAGTAGGCCCTTTTGAGGAGCCATTTCATAAACTCGAGCTTCATGTTTCATCAGGATTTTCAAACACTCGAAAACAACAAAAACACTCGGCCTTCGGCCTCGTGCTTTCATCAGCTTTCTCGTGTTTGGAAACCCTGATGAAACACTCGCCCTCTCTTATGAAATATTGCATCTTTACCGTGTGAAGATAGCACTTTTCGCGTTAGGTTTAGACCATGTTAAACCATACAAAGCAGCTACTAAGAGTGCTATATCTCGTTAGATTAAGAGCACGTTTGGTATTGACATAAGTCGTTTTAAAACTCATAGTGTTAGGGCATCACCAACCAGTTTAGCTGCACTGGCTAAGGTACTTCTTGATACCATTCTCAGAACTGCTGGTTGGTCAGGACATTGCACCTTTGCAAAGTCTTACTAAAAACCAATCCAAGAACATGAGAATTTAGCAGAAGTTAAAGCCTGATGGTAATTCTTATGAGTCATCCTAAGGTATTAGGGATCACATGCCCACCCTTAATTGCGTATGAAATAAACCCACCCGATTTATAACTTTTTTCGCCTTTCAAAGTTGATTTCACAATCTCATGTGATCCCTAGCACCTCATGATGACTCAACTGAATTCGCATCAAACTTCAAGATAAGTCTCTTTTCACTCTCAATTTATTGAGCTCCTTATTTAAGAGGCTGTCTCTCTTATTTCCACCCGGTCAATTTCGCGTCAAAAATAATTTTGCCTGAAACTCTGTCAACAGAAAAGCTATACCTAGGAAAGAACTGAATTAGATTTGGTTTGATTCGAAATACTTTTTTGACCGCATTAGGGGCCATAATTATTTCCCAGTCCGTAGGGACCGTCGCTACGTCTCGGAAGTTGAAAAATAGGCATATTCTGTAACATTGTAAAATATTTGATTTGCATAGTTAAGCCACAGAATTTATATCAGATTGCTTAAAAACCTTTCTAGTTTGCCAAGAAAGTTAGAATTTGCCCTCTAACTATATATATGAAAAGGCGAATTTTAGCATATTCTGACCACTAGAAATCGCCATAGGCTGATGGCCGTAAATAACCTTGATTTAGACGTTAAGTTTTGAGATTTGGGACCTGGTTGACGACTCTATCCTACACAGCCGTTAACTTAAGACCTTTGTAGGCAAAAATGTGCAAAAACCCCTGTACGTATTCGATTTTTCAAAAGTTATGACCGTTTGAATCAGCACATGTATGAGCATTCGCGATTTTTTCGCCTACACCAAAATCGAACCACTGGAGCAGATTTCGTCATAAATATAGCTTACCCGCTTTGCAGCCCGGCTTCATGGCTCACTTCAGAATTTTTCTAATAACCAAATTGGTGAAATCCATGGTAACCTCAACAAATAGCAAGGTATTGCCTTCGAAAAGTAGGCGGCATCCATCGTGCTTCGTGGTATCAAAACAATGTCGGCATTGGCCACATTTCGAGGTGAATCACCCATTTAACTCTAGCTCTCTCTCTTAACTCAGCTCTCTACAGAGCTGAATTTTTTCCAGAGTGAGAATATAAACTCTCCATGTCTGGAAGCTTAGAGGGAAATGAAGGTTTAAGGCTTCTGAAGTGAAGAAATAACCGCTGAAATTTAGATCACGATGATCCAGTTCGATATTATACTGTTTCACAAAGGTCCGCACAAAAGAGAAGACCGCTGATAGCTTGTGCCGTACGTTGTGCCTTATGGTTTTGTTTTGTATCTCAATTAACACCCCAATGTAATAACTGGGGAGAAAAATTTTTGATGAAAAGAATAAATGCTTTTTACCTGGAGTTTGATATCATATAATTAATAAATAAATTTCAAATATCCTGAGCTTGCTTTTCTCGGTTCCGCGTCGATTGTGTCCACAGATCAGCAACCTGTCAATAGCCGAAGAAATCGGCTACCAACGTGATGAAAACTTTGACACATGTTTCGTACGAACATATTTTATAAGTGTTGTTTTTGGTAAATTTTCTATCGTTTTCATCAAAACATTTCACTGACTACTAGATATTATAATATGTTATATTTGTAGAGCATATTCTACACTTTCAGCCACCGTATAAGACATTGTTTACATACGTCTACTGACAAACACTGACAATCACTAATCACGTCCGCCAGTCTGTCTATGAGGATCTGTTTTTTGTCTCTCAATTTTACAGGGATCTCAAAATGACTACAGATGGCTCTCAACAAAACCACATTGAATTTCTGAAGTGTGTTACTGTGGTAACGTTCACAGAGGTCATACGTATCGTAGCAGATTGGATGTGAGACTTTGATCTCTTTGTTAACTTGGTCGGCCAGATCTTGTCTCTCGGAATTTTCCTCGACGCATTGGACATCTTCCTCCTCATCCAGCGGTATCCCGATCACACCCTGATCTTTTCGTCGCATTGCTGCTAGCCGGGAGAAAAAGCTCTGAACTTGGCTCTTTGTCAGCCACTGTTGTGGAAGCTACTAAAATGCTCAATCTTATTTATACAGAGAGTGTTCTTTGATTCGTCGACTATGCTCACTGCAGCTGTTGTTCCCTTCACTGGGTGTTGCGTCAATGCATCTCTCATGTCCATGGCAGTTAGACAACCGTGCCCTTCGTTGCAGTAAGCACGAATAGAGGACTTCATTGGATATAGGATACGATCGCAAATGTCTTTACCAGACTGCGGCTCCGAGTACTGATAACTATGAACTTCAACCCCAATTTCTTTTGCGACATCTCTCACAGCGGTTACTCGGGAGCTGTTGTGATAGCATTGGTTGTGATAGCATTGGTTGTTTTTACTTCAGAAAGCGGAAATCTGCTGACATATATGAAAAATATCCATTTCTCGTCTTCTTTGGAGCGACCGATGGAAACTTCATGCAGAAATACAGCGTCACGCCATCGTGATAACGTACATGTTTATGACAAATGACCGGTGCGAGGATAGTTTCGTGTAGATCAGCCGACTTCAACATGTTTCCAATGACATACAAGTATAACAGTGTATCTTCAGAGGATTTCGGATCGCTCAAATTCCTATGAAAGAAGGTGCAGCACTCGGAATCTGGAAGATATGCACACGATTTCAGGTATATGTTTGTAGTTACGTCGAGTTGTCCTCCATGAAGGTTAACCAATTTTTTTAAAAGATGACAACCAGAGGCGAGATTTCTCCTCGGGATATTGTTCATAAGATAACATTCTTTCAAAGCCTCGCACGTTTCATTTGTCTGAAACGTTTGTTTTTGAGAACATTAGATGTAAACATCACCAAATTATGCAATATCTGATTTTGAGCTTTTTTCGCGAATTGCCCCTATAAAAAGTAGAGGCAGGCCCGCAGAGATTTTAACATATTTAAAAACTAGAATATTATAACTGGCTAGGTGGGTAGTTTCAGTTCCAGAATAGGTGCACTTTTGGAGAAATTCAGATAAACGTTTTCCCTGTTTTACCCGACAACAAAAATGACCGAAACTGTACCGAGATGAATAATCTATTGGTGTGTTCACATTCACTCCCAGGGAAAATTAAATGTGTCAAAGTGAAGACGAATGATGTTACAATATATGGTAGAAGTGCCAATTTGTAATGTTGTATTTAGCTTGAGATAGAAAAATAAACATTTCACTATTTTTTTTGCGACGTTTTTGTATGAAAATGAGGCCCCAGGCCTCGAACAAGCAGCCGTTGTTACCATGGCAACAAGAGTGCTGCGACCTTTAAGAAGGGCATTTTTGTGCATCCCCCCTGAGTTCCTAACTGCATGCAAAATTTGAAGAAGGGTTGAACATTTTTATTTCCCAAGATGTTTGATTCTTCCAGAGATTGTTCTTAGCTTGCACTAGCTGCCACATGGCTTCCATGTGGTATCACGGTACGTATCTTCGGAAGAAATCACAGCAGTTGTCTTGTTTTATACTCACTCACGTGCGAGCTTTGGCCCAAATGTTAATCAATTTCCAAAATACTGAATACTGACATTAACCGCACCTCAATATATGTGTAGATATCATCTTAATTTAAACCCTGCCCCACATTTCAGGACAATACCTGGTTAGTAAGCTAGAATTTACATAAAAATCACTAACGGGAACCTGTTGGAACGAGTTCTGCAAAGATAGTGTTAATTTCCCTTGACATGTCGAGATGAACTGCATTTCTAGTATTTAGCTGCTTTTTCCAGTCGTTGTGCAGCGGGTACTGGCAAGTGCGACGTGGTCGCCAGTTTTTACCCATGTTTCCTCTATGCTTTTCGCAGATCCGAAGTTCTTCAAGTTGATCAGGGGAAAGGTCGTATGGCAACCCTGACCTGTTAATGATAAGCTCATATTCTTGTATCGTTCCTCCAAGCTGACCTAAGTGACATGCTTGTAGATGATCATTGGCATCACCTCTACATTCTGAAAGCTTTATCAACCTCGCTGAAGACTCGCTACAGACTAAAGCCTATCTGGTTTCGAAAAAGCACTTGCATGCCATACTACACTTGCAAGCCTTCCAGAAAAAAAAGAGTCAGCGGGTTCACCCGCAGTGGTTGATGCGGACCTTTGTTATGCGCGATAGAGCAATCATTCAGCTTTAAATTCCAAATTTTAGCTCCCAAACTTCGACACATAGACTTACAAGAGGAGTTCTTTGACTGATTCTTGAAGAGAATGCAGCTGCAATCCAATGTTTCAACAGGACATTAAACGCGAAACATGGCTTTAGTTTTGGAGTATAGTTCGCAACAATGAGTCAAAGAAGAGTATCGATAGATGCCGACCGCTGAAGTTTGGAGTTATTTGCTGGAGTTATCATATCATATCATATCATATCTGAAATTTCACATAAACTCAAGATGCAACGAAGGTTAGCTGTATTTATGACGAAATCTGCCCTGTGGTTCGATTTTGGTGTAGGCGAAAAAATCGCGAACGCTCGTACATGTACTGATTCAAACGGTCATAACTTTTGAAAAATCGAAAACTTACGGGGGTTTTTGCATATTTTTGCCTAAAAAGGTCTAAAATTAACGGATGTGTAGGATAGAGTCGTCAACCTGGGAAATAATTATGGCCCCTAATGCAGTCAAAAAATTATTTCGAATCAAACCAAATCTAATTTAGTTCTTTCCTAGGTAAAGTCTTTCTGTTGACAGAGTTTCAGGCAAAATTATTTTTGACGCGAAATTGACCGGGTGGAAATAAGAGAGACAGCCTCTTAAAACGGTCGGAATTTGCTCAATGAACTAATTTGATAATTGGCTGTCACTCTAATTAAATCACTGAGTGTTTGAAGTCAGCAGGGCGAAGAAAATTAATAAATTCCAGATGTTTATTATATTTTTCTGCTCCCAAACATCTTATTAGATGAAATCAAGCGGAGTTTTTGATGGTCTGATCTGGACTTGAGCAATATTAAACAAGAAAGAAAGTAGTTTTGATCAATTTCAGAAAGCTTTCCAACAAGAGTTTTTAAATGAATTATGACGAACCCCTGAATAAACGAAAATCAAATTAAAATGCTTTTTATACACCTTACATATCACACAGGTTAAGAATACAAAAGATTTTTGCAGTGTGATACGAGGATTGGGCTTTTCAACTATTGAAATTTTCGATGTCGCAAGATGTCAAAAAGGGCCTTTTGCAGCTTTGACTATGGAGAGCTCAAAAAATTTTATTTTAACGCATCTCCAGAAAATAATGTGGTTTTATTTACCTGCTACCAAAGATAATTTATTGGGAAAAGTTTGAGGGAAAACTTTGTTCCCATGCGAAATGCCCTGGATCGCCCTTAGAGAGACCTTAATTATTACATCTCGATTTAAATTAGAAATATTGAAAAAGATCTTCCCAAGTAGAAACTTTTTTCGAAAGTTTTGGTCTAGAGCATATTGCACATACAATGAACCACCGCGAAGAATAAAACACGCTTGTACCAAACATAAAATAAAAGAGATTCTTATTAAAAGCAATACAATAAGACATTATGACAGTAAAACTGGAGATATAAAAATGTAATACTTCGATCATGAGTAAAAATATGGTTTAGCTTAATTAGATTTCATTCTTTTAAAATTCAGGCTTTCACGTTTGCACTTCGGTTAAAGCTGGTGCCAAGCTAAAAGTAGAGACAGAGCGAGATTTGTATCGAATAAAGAATGAAATATCTCAACGAGACCTATGATGCAAAACACCAATGAAATACCAGGTAATTATACGCTTTCACGCGAAAAGTGATACCTTCACACAGTAAAGATAACATGTTTGCTCACTTGTGAAATATTTTTAAACACGGGAAGACAAATTTCTTATCTCTGTGCGGCCATGTAATATCCTTTATTTCATACCCAAGGTTTTTGTCTTGTTCAAAATTCTAAAATCTTATTGGCTGAAGCGGGGAATTTTGTGAATTGACTTTATTAAGGTGTTACGAATCTTGGCTCAACGATGGAGGTCATCCCACACAATTAATCCAACGAAGGGAGAGTTTATTCATGGAGAGCTACATGAATCAATTTAGTGTTTACGGGTAGGTAGTTTTAAGTTCCTTGACCTCATATTATCTTTTCTTGGGAAAGTGTCAGGAGGTCGAAAAGTAAAATGATTTATAAAGTTGAAATCAAAATTATGTAATCACCATAGGTCAGTGTAGGAAAAATTCGGACCTTGACAACTGTGAAGCGAACTTTACGCACTTTCTGCAAGCAACGAATAATAACGGCAGGAATTTGGTTCTTTCCCTTTCATAACTCCTCATAATCAGTCGAGAAAACATGGAAAACCGACCTACATTTGAGATTGAAAAAAATTCTTCTTTATTCATCTTATGTTGTTGTACAAGCAATGTTGAAATTCACAATAACAGTGACTCTCCTGTAATACTCAAGCTTCGAGGATTCCTGCCACAGCATGTTCTTCCAGTTGAAACTTCAAACCTTCTTTATCCAGGTTGGTTCTGACAAGGCGGAGATCCACAAAATGGCTCGGTGGCATCTTGTATATCACCTTCTTAGCTCTGGCGGAAGAAAAAAAAAAACAAGAATGTTCCGTGAGTTCTTGCTGAATTGAGAAGTTTAATTATTACGTCATCTACTTCGACGCTCTGGTAACCTCAAAGATGAAGACAGTTTCCGAACAGTGCGTTCGAGTTGTACTTATGATCTTAAGCGATCAAAATAAATTCAGAGAAATGTGCACAACTGGAGCTTTATGTAGGTGTGCAGTTAATCTGTTGAAAAGTTATGATCACAAAATTCGGAAACTTGAGCGAATTTGGCGAAGAAAACATGAGCAAACCTCTGAGGTGACTTAAACGTTCGGTTGCACTGCTCCTGAATATATGTGTACTTGTCTGTACATAGCAGTCGAAGCCATTGTAATTACCTGTAATTGTTTTCATATCGACATTTCAGCATTTTCCCTCCTTCGACCAAAAGGTACATGATAGTATCTCCCTTGATCATTCCATCACAAGGAGTCATTTTCTCCGAGGTTGGTTCAGAGCCAATGGGAAAGTTGCCTCCTTGGAAATTGGTCTTGTGAACAAGTTCCTGGACTATGCACACTGACGCCGTCGTTCCCCTGACCTGTCTCTCTCTCAATGCGGTATGCATTCTTTGGCAGAAACAACAGCATGGCCTCCGTTGCAGTATCTCTTGACGCTATCGACGGACACAGAATCCTGTCACACATATCTTTTCCAGCCTGCGGCTCAGAGTGATCGTACCTCACGAGTTCGATTCCCTTGCGATGTCCGAGCTCTCGTAGGAATGATACCAGCGTGCTGTTCTGATAGCAACCTGCTGCAACCTCTTAGAAAGGGCTTTTTTATTCCTAAATTTTGTAACTTCATGGTGACAAAGAAATTTTCAAGGACCGAAAGCACTGAAAACCAGTCTTCTTTACAGCAGTTAAGAAGGTATACGTAGCAGGTTACTTCTAGGCTTTCCTCCTGTCTTACAACAACGCTATTCACATACCAATTGATTCCCCTCTAGGTAAACCATTCTGCTTGCTTTTCCCAGAACTTCATCGCTATGAGTTTCATTGCCCAGTCAACTATTACAAATACTCCATCTCACTTCAAAGAACTGCAACTGCATTGTGTACCCAGAGGTAGCACCTCTTACTACTTCAAGAACACTCTCCAGCTTCTCACAATCCACACACCTCCCCTTGTGGCTGATAACACTGACTTTCAGAAAGTATACAGTCACAGCGTTGTGACTGCATACTCTATGAAAGTCAGCGTCAACAGCATAGCTCAGTGCAAAGACCCTACAGTGATCGGCACATTTGCTATCATCCTTTGTGCAATGATTACAGTATGTGGTCTTGAAATACAACTTGCTCTCCTGAAGCCTCTTGCCAACTTCTTTACACCAATCCTGTTCTACTCCCATGCGTTCCAGTTCGTCTATAATTTAATCGGATTTCCTCTGTAGCCTTGTGAACTTCTAGTACTCTCCACATCTTTGCAATGGTTCATTGCTAACTGTTTTAGCACTAGGGACTCTGTTTTTTAGTTTATAAAATATCAACAAAAACTGAACAAACCGATATATCTTTCAGTGTGTCTTGCAATTAACTTACCCAAAAGGCAGCTACCTCGAGATCCTTAATACAGGCAAGACACCAGTAAGCAATGATTACTAAAGTTAAGGCATATATTTGAACTACGGATAAAGACGTGAATGTGAAACCGATCTTAGCAGTAGTAAACACTTCTTGAACAGTAGTGTACATAGGGCCTGAAAAAATTCAGGTCTATAGTGGATTTGAACCCATGACCTTTTGCGATACCAGTGCAGTGCTCTACCAACTGAGCTAACATGCCAGCTGGGGACTGTTCATTATGTTGGATCAAAATAAACCCGTGAAGTGGTGAATAAACGACTGTCAATATTGGAAAGTAATATCTTTGAACTGCGGAGAAAGACGTGAATATGAAAGCGAACTTCGCAGTAATGAACACTGCTTGTGCAGAGGCATTAGAAGAACTTTGTTGGCCAACACTTTTTAAACTTAGGTTATTTCACTGCTGTGTCTTCGTTTATAAATATGTAATTGGCATTATAGATTTTAAGTTTGATACAAAGCTAATCAGTGACATCCATTCTTATAGTACTCGTGGCAAATCCAATTTTTACTTACCGCGAGTTAGGCGCAATTATGGAAAACAGCGCTTTTTATATCAAGGACTGGGAGAAGGAACAGTCTTGACAAGTCAATACGTGACATGAATATTATTGGCCGAAGCAGGGAATTTGTAAATTGACGTTATTAAGGTGATACCAATCTTGGCTCAACAATGGAGGTCATCCCGCTCAATTAGTCCAACGAGGGAAGAGTTTATTCATGGAGAGCTTCACGAATCAATTTATTGTTTTCATGTAGGAAGTTTTAAATTTCTTGAACTCATATTATTTTTTTCTTGGGAAAGTGTCTGGAGGTCGAAAAGTGTTTTCTGGGATAGCTGAGCTGGAATTTTCTTTCTGGCATCATAATTCCTTGAAATCAGTCGAAAGTTCATAAATGCACAAAACCAACTTTCAATTGAGATTTAAAATGCTGTACTTAATTCACCTCACGTTGTTGTTCATGCGATTTTGAAAATTCACAATAGCAGTGATCCCCTTGAAATTCTCAAACTTCGAGGATTCTTACAACAGCATGTTCTTCTGAACTTGAAACTTCAAACCTTCCTTATCAAGGTTGTCTGACGAGGCGGAGATCCACAAAATGGCCCCAGGGAAAAAATCAAGTAGGACCTGCGATTATCTCGCTAAAATGAGAGGTCAACTGAGAGAATTGAGTCATCTACTTTGACGCCCTAGTAACCTCGCAGACCGAAGTATATCTAACGTTGGTAATTTTGGTAGACTCCTTTCTTTGTCTTTACCATTCAACTTCAAAGGTGAAATTCGTATTTCTCCAATTAAACAACAATTTATTTCGTTACGAAGAAGTACAGAGAGTTTCAGGACTATTATTGATTACGAACATCTTCGAGTCGATAAGTTCCCTGTTTTTCACGACAGGCCCGTCAGTGAAAAAGATTGGTCATACGCGCGAGAGTGTTGCCTTTGAGGCTTTCAAAGTACAAACCATTTCAGTACACAAAATGAGTGAAATATACACTATAAGGCCACCGAACGAGGTGACAAGATCAAAATGGAAAAAAAAACATCCAATCAACAGTTTACCATATAAACATGAATATCGGCGATAAATTTTCGCATTTTTACTTATATCGAGCCAAAATGTGCGTTGAGTGTAGTACATATGACAGACAATTTAAAGACTTTAGGCAAAAGTAATTAAGATGCCGCAAGAAATATAATTCTCGCTCAGTTTATCTGAGAGAAAATGTTTTTTTTTTCTATCGAGCACTTGTTTAATTTGACTCACTGACACATTCAATTGTAAATTCTAAAAAGAATTTAGCAAAGCAACAAACTGATGAGTATGATTTTAAATTTTAAATTTTTTGCTATTAAAAAGAATTAAAGGTGTGAAAAAACGGATCCCGCCCCATGTTATATAATTTTACTCCGTGTACTATTATGTAACTGTAGGAGACTAAACCAAACCTTTCAATCAAGTACGCGATGTATATTTTGCCTTGTTTTTTTCTCATAGAAATATTTAAATATAGGTCCATAGCGTTTTCCTGGTTTTTAGTATTCTGTAAAGGTGTGAAAAAACGGATCCCGCCCCATGTTATATAATTTTATTCCGTGTAGTATTATGTAACTGAAATATTTAAATATAGCTTCGTAGCATTTTCCTGGCTATTAGAACGAAAATGCAACGGAAAAGTTAATAATTATGTTTTTAAAAAACTTAAATAAAAATTGCTATTCTTTTCTATTAAAAAAATTATTTTTAGTTTGTTCAGTTGTTCTTGCCTCAAAAATCGAGATCATCTGTCTTTACTCAAACCTCTCACAAACAAACGCCCTCGCGTTTCCATTTGACAATATGTTCTGTTCGGGTAGGTTTTAAAGGCGAATGTTTTCCTCCCTTTTGAAATGACAGAAATATAGCCAAAAGACAACAGAACAGAAGCTAAACTGTGGGGAGCCCTGACCAGAAATAAAATAAAATTAATAACTACACAAAACCAACACTCAATTAAGGTTGAAATGGTGCTCTGTACTCGCCTCACGTACGTGCGGTAGTCATGTCGATATTGACAATTCACAATGGTTATGATTCCTTTGTACTCCTCAAACTTCTAAGATTCCTGCCACGGCATTTTCTTGCGGTTAAACTTCAAACCTTCCCTATCGTGGTTGGTCTTGACGAGGCGGAGATCCACAAAATGGCTGTGTGATAATAAAAATTAAGAACGATCCGTGATTTTCTCGTTGAAATGAGATGTGTAGATATTGAGTCTTCTACTTATGTTCTAAGCCCAGGTAACAGTTTCTAAACAGTGCGTTCAAGCTGAAATCATGATTGTAAGCGATCAAAATAAAATCTGAGAAGTTTCCACAACTGGAGCTTTATCAAGCTTGGAAATTATGTAATCCCATGCTACTGAAAATTAATGATCACAAAATTCGGAAATTTTAGCGAATTTAGGCCAATGAAAGAACAAGTAAATCTCGGAGGCGACTTTCAACATTCGAGTACACTGCTTCAGTATGCTAGTTGGATCAGTTAAGAACGCCTCGCTTTTTCAAAAATTTACCTTGAATCTGATCGGTTTTCGCGTGTGTGACTTAAGTGAACAGATAAGGTGTCAAAGGTGTCATTCAAGTCTTCCTGTTTGCTTGGCTGAAACGTGATGTTCACGAAAGTCGCCTCGATAGATAAGATAGAGTTAATATACATGGCTGTGGTATTTGTTTCTTTAAGAGTTCCGTAGTTTTTTGTAAATTTTCCTCCAAAGTTGTCTTAAATTAAAGTCTTGAAAAGTGTCACGACAAGCCTCTCTCGAGTGAAATTTAATTTCCGTAAAACTGTGAAAAATACAGAGATCCGTTCGAACGGACTGTGGTTTTAGTATAGGTACATGAATGTCTTATAAAACACAAGAAATGAGCGAAATCCGTGTCTCAAGAAAAATCGACCGGACCGCTCTTACAGACACTATCTTAAAGTGTCTAAACTACTTGGACCTTGCACTTCTAGTAGTGTAATGGAAACCGCGAGTACTAGCAGTGAACTTTTGGAAGGTGAAAGCAGTGTGCGTGGAATGTTTGATCAGCTGAATTCTGGAATGTTCTTGGATTGCAATGTAAACGTTAATGTCAACTGCAAAGAATGATTATTCTTATCCTGGAAGTCAATAAACATTTGTTCAAGGACTGCATTCTTTTGGAAATTGATTTCCAAACCCACGTGTTTGGATATCCTAACACGTGAGTTTGGATATCTAATCACGCGTGTTTGGATCTGTTCTTTACCGGGTATCAAGGAGTATCCATGTGACTCAAATGAGGCCTTATGCATTATTAATGAGTTTCAGAAAACATGTTCGCATACTCGTGCAATAAGACTGGAAGACAAATTTCTTATCTCCGTGCGGCCATGTAATATCCTATATTTCATACTCGAGGTTTTTGTCTTGTTCGAAATTTTAAAATCTTATTGGCCAAAGCGAGGAATTTGTGAATTGACTTTATTGAGGTGATACGATTCTTGGCTCAACAATGCAGGTCATCTCGCTCAATAAGTCCAGTAAGGGCAGAGTTTATTCATGGAGAACTACATGAATCAATTTAGTGTTTACGTGTAGGAAGTTTTAAGTTTCTTGAACTCACATTATTTTTTCTTAGGAAAGTGTTTGGAGGTCGAAATGTGAAGTGTTTTCTGGGATAGCTGAGCTGCAATTTTCTTTTTGACACCAATTCTCAATTATCTTCTTTCAGATTTGAATGATTAATAAAGTTGAAATCAAAATTACGTAATCATCATAGGTCAATGTAGGAAAAATTTGGGCCTTGACAACTGTGAAGCGAACTTTACGCACTCTCTGCAAGCAACGAATAATAAAAGCAGGGATTTGGTTCGTTTCCTTTCATAACTCCTCATAATCAATCGAAAGTTTAAAGACATGTAAAACCGACAAACAATTGAGGTTGAAAACGCTCTTCTTTATTCATCTCATGTTTTTATGCAAGAGAGACTCACACTGATACTGACAAACCCAGTGATCCTCAAACCTCGAGGACTCTTGCCACGGCATGTTCTTCTAGTTGGAACTTCAAACCTTCCTTATCAAGGTTGGTTTTTACAAGACGAAGATCCACAAAATGGCTCGGTGGCATCTCGTGTATCACTTTCTTGGCCCTGGAGGAAAAATCAAGAATGATCCGTGATTTCTCGCTGAAATAGAAAGTATAGATATTGAGTCATCTATTCCGACGCCCTGGTAACCACAAAGATGAAGACAGTTTCCAAACAGCGCGTTCGAGTTGTAATCATGATCGTAAGCGATCAGAATAATTTCAGAGAAATGTCCACAAATGGACCTTTATCCAGCTTTGCAGTTTTGTAATCCGATGCTGTTGAAAAGTTATGATCACAAAATTCGGAAATTTAAGCGAATTTGACAAATGAAGAAACGTGCAAACCTCGGAGGTGACTCTAAACTGTCGGGTGCACTGCTTCTGAATATATGAGTTATGTTGGCCGCTTCTTAGTACGTAATTTCATAATATATATAACAACTTTATTTAAATAATAAGATATAACATATTATTATTAAAAAAGGGTTATAGAAGGGAGGAACTTAATCCTCATTGTAAACTATACCCCAGATATAAAAATTTAATACTATGCAATATACATATACATACTGATACATTTTACATACAGGCATATATCTATATAAATATAAAATCTAAATAAAGAAGACATATCTAAGATAACTATTTTGTTTAAGATTATAACTGAATAATGTATAATACATAGAATAATTTAATTTTTAGTCATAGGCCTAGTTAAAAAATGTTGATTTAAGAGCTTTCTCAAAAGCATTAATTGAGTCAAGTTCAACTACTGATGACGGTAAACTGTACTGAATTTATACTGCAAAGTTACATAACAGTTGGTGCCTTCTTGGGGACTCGAGAGGGAAACCCATTAAGATCAAGTCAGATACAAGTCTGTACACAGTAGTCGAAGCCAACGTAATTACCTGTAGTTGTTTTCATATTGACATTTCAGCATTTTCCCTCCTTCGACCAAAAGGTACATGATAGTGTCTCCCTTGATTGTTCCATCACAAGGAGTCATTTTCTCCGAGGTTGGTTCCCAACCAAGCGTCTTGTTTTGCATGACAGGCCCGTCGATGGGAAAGTTGCCTCCTTGGAAATTGGTCTTGTGAACAAGAGTGTTGCCTTTGAGGCTGTCAAAGTAGGAAGCATTTCAGAACGCAAAATGAATAAAACATACATTTTGAATCCACCTTACGAGGTAAAAAGATTTTAATGGAATAAAAACCTCTAAATCAACAGGTTAGATTACTATTTTGAAAGAAAAATTAGCCTAAAAGGAAGAAAGTGACGAATGTAAAAAAATTAGGTCAATTTGTACAAACTGAGTGTTGCCTAATTAATTTTTGAAAAGCAAGCGGTTTGCCGTATTACTGCACTTTTGATGCTTCCATGATGATCTTCATCATGGAAATCCGTCGTGAATTTTCACTTTTTCACATCGAGCCCAAATCTTTGTGTAGTGTTGTTGTTTTCGATAACTCAAAGATCTTTGTCAAATCTGCAAGTTAAAAAAGCTGATTAACAGTTAAATAGTAAGTAATTACTCACCTCATTTCCACGGTGGCCGTGGCACTCCCTCCATCTTCAAATGTTAATTTCCTGTCGTATGTTAGACCCTCGGGAAAAGCTTGCTTAAAATAGTCAGGAATACCAGCAGGATACTTCATAAAACATTTGAGTCCATACTTCAAGGTCGGTGCCACTATGTCAACTGCAAATGGAAGGGGTCCGCCCTTTGTAACACGGAATGTTCCCGTTTGTTTGCCTCTGAAATATTCAGATGGAGAGGATTTTCGATATTGTGGTCTTTCATTAACGAAATCACTAGCATATGACTATTTTGGTGCGTTTTCATCACATAAGTGACTTGCGTACAATGACTTCTGGACGAACTACTATATGAAGTTTGGATTTATAAACCCCTTTTCCCAAGACAGCCATAGCCAGATGACACAAACGACCGCATGAAACATAACTGAAATAACCAAATTTGCTTTGGTTAGATCAGCAATGCATCCACGCAAAAGGACAATTTACAGGTTGATCGTTATTTGACATAAACTTACTCGTAAGGTTTGCCGGTGCCTTCTCCTTCGATGGTGAACGCATGACCATTTACACAGCCCTCCATAAGCCATGTCATCTTCATGGTATCAGCTAAAACCTGAATATTGGAAGAACATTATCAAAAACCGTCAGGAGAAAAAGATTTTCTGGAGAGGCACTTAACCCGCCTATTCTGTTAGCCATGTAAACTGCAATTCACTTACATATTTTGAATGAGACATCTTAAAATCTGCTTCACAAAGTCGAGCAACGAGCACTGTTACCGCCTAAGAGGTATGTCCTGCAACTGTACCAAACTGATGGCGAGCCTCCCTGGTTTGCCAAATTTATACAGTGCCACTCAACCCAAAAAGACAATGATCAATTATATGTCTCACGCGCCGGATAAAGTGTACACAAATTTATACCCTTTTCCGACAGTTCGTGTAATCTTTTAAGCTTGACTGTCCGCCCATTTTGGCCTTGGGAATTATTTTTGCCGAAAATAACAACGTTGTACGTGACCTGTTCTCATAACGACCTAACAAAGCACGAAGAATTCAATATGGCTTAACAGACTCTAAATATACCTAGCATCAGTTCATAATGTAATTAAAGGAGTATGACAGACTGTTTTTTTTTTCTTTTTCCGAAATGGAACCCCGTGGAACCGAGCGATTCCACAGTTCTGGCCTGCAAGACTGGCAGAGTAAGTTTCAAGGCTAATCTGTTATGTAACTATAGACTTAAGTTGCTCCTAGGTATCGAAAGATTTCGATAATTATCTGCCTAAGAGAGATAATCAGGTTGTGACATAAGCGATTGTCGCTTACGTAACACGCTTTTGAGGAAGGGTTCCCTTTTCTTTCTTGCAATTGTTCTCTATCGTTGACAGTTTTAACAGTAAATTCAGACAAAGAGTTAAAAAAGAAAAGAAACGAACTAAGAAAGCCTTCAACGCCCGCGTGCGTTTTACCTCATTTTTAAGCGTTTCCGGTGAGCTACCGCTGTCAGTTATTTTTAAAACTTATTAAAATGATCTCAAGCGAACCCCTTATTTAGGGCAGAGGATTCCTTACAAACTTTGCCAGATGCCGCCGAATGTTACGTAATTCTACGTTGCATAATGTAATATTGTACAGGTAATATTATAATGATAATAACAGTTTATTAAACGCTCTTGTAGTAACTTACTGAATTAACGAGTTATAATACAATGAAAACTTAAAAACTTGAAAACTTGCAAGCTTTTTTATAATGTATTCAACATTACTATTCCACTTAAGGTCGCTATCGATAAATACTCCTAGAATCTTGTAAGTCGATACACGTTCTATACCGTTGTTGTTACAACTAATGGTCTTAGAGTAAAGTTAGGATAACATAAAGTTCATTAACATCTGTTTACATTTAATTGGGTTTAGTCTCATGTTGTGATTCACAGAAAAATTGTAAATGTCAGAGAAGGTCGAATTGGGCAGACTGATAGAGTTCTTGGGTGGTACTTCTATGGCAGACGTGTCATCCACAAACTTGACTCTCGGGTGCCAATCAGCTAAAAGATTATTTGTCATTATTGTTAATAGTTAAGTATCATCCCTAATTAAATTAATAACGCCAAAATTTTCCCTTTTTTTGGCCCTAATACATTCCTCTTGGGTTAAAGAATCCTAAATGCGCAAATAAACGACATATTGTGTAAAACCAAATTTTCTACAAATTTTATTTGACGCTTAATCGATGGCCGGCTCTCATCGAGAAATTATAAACTCTTGCTCACACGTAATGCTCAAATAAGCAACCAGCCTCGAACGAACAATTTATCCTCAGTGTCTACAAATCCACGAAGACACATTTCAGTGTATTTCCTGTCATTTATCTTGTATTATTTTGGTGTTACACCCTACTCTTGCGGTCAGTAAGAAAGATGGCGGTAATTTTTGAGCTTCGTTAAATTTACAGTGAATTTAGCTTATCAAAGCTGCGTTTTCCTCCTTTTTCTTCTTTTTTCGCGTTATATGTTGTCCTAATTCATCTACGTACCACTATGGGAGGTCTAACGACAGAATGATTCAAGAATTTGTCGGAGGAGGCTTTAGAGCCTCTACACAAATCTATTGATGAAGTGAAGAAGTCTATCGCCACTGCGAACTCTAATTATTATCAACTACTAACAAAAATACCAACCTACGAAACTTTGAACTTTATCCGTAATGTCCTTAAATAATGATCAGTAACATATCCTTTGCGTGTATAACATCAGAGGCTCTTATTTCCCTATGTTACGGTTTCTTTCTAACATTTGCGTGAAATATATAATCACTTATCATGGATATGAATTACTAACACATTTCTGCATAGTGATTCAGTCAAAAGCCATGCAGAGCCAAATGAATGTCATCCCAACTGCAGTTATTAAACCTCAAACATAACTTTGATTGCTTTTTGCTACGATGATTGCTTTCATTTTCATTTGATTGTGTTATTGACAAAGTTATAGTACTTAGTTATTCGAAAATCTCGATGTATGATTCGGAATGACATCTGCTTTAGGAGGCCGGGGTTTGCTAACAATGTTTTCAGGAATGTGTGGTGCTGTGACTGTTGCATTCCTCTCTTGTGGTTTTAAGTATTTTCTCTCTACAATGGCATTAAGCATTGGCTTGAGATGATAATTGGTTGTCTTCTCAAATATGGGCTTTGCCACCCATTATTTTGTATCTTTCGGAAACACTACCTTGTATTGCAGCTCCCCTTGGTTGGCACCCCTAGATACAGTGCCTTGTTGCCTACCAGTGTTGGCATTATGGTCTAGGGCTGCCAACTGAGTTCGAGCAACCATGCCATTATAAGAGAAGTGCTGCCGTTTGGGTGCATATTTCGTCTGCACATTATGATACACCTATAAATTGCCAGTATGACAACATAGTGTTAGTTGCTGAATGTCCTTAAACAGATTATTAGCAAATACAACCTCCTTCAATGCATTATAAGCAGAGGAGCCAGGCCTAAGCCACCTTTTAGTTCTGGCGATAGCCGGAGGGATTGGTTGGTGGGCACATTCCTCATACAGGTCAGCTGAATCTCAGGAGTGGATATTGGCAGTGTGATAGACAATGGATATCCACTTCTCTCTCAACATCTCCATGTCTCCCCCACATGTTTTGGCACACCACCAAAGATGGTTTGAGATGGATCTGATCCAGAGAGAGAGATCAGCACATTCTTTCTTCTTTGCTTTTTCAGTTAACTTTTTAGTTATGCTCTTGGAAAGGTGCCACACATCAAATTGATGATCAACTTCAGTGAAATTTCTTTTCATGTCAGCCCTAATGCCCACATGACGGTCAGTTGCAACAACCATAATTTTCCTCCCTTTTTCATAGATGTTTTCCGTACAGCGTTTAAAACCCTCTCTTTCCATGGCATTGCTATTATTTACTTCAATGACCTGAACAACCTTGAAGTCAACAATCTTATCAGTTTTCTGATCAATCATGGTGTATGTCCCATATTTTGCATTATGGCCAGGACTGTCACAACGCCCATCTACTGAAAGCCACAGATATCGCCCCCCCTAGCTCAGAAAAAGTGGAATTTTGTTCTTTAAGCCAGAACTCATTGATTACGGGTAATAAGTACTTGTTTTGAATATTAAAAAATGGCTATATATTATAACAGAAAAAATATTAACTCTGTTATGGTATGAGTTAGTGACCCTTTGAGAGAATGAAAAATGTAGGTATGGGGGATAAACTCTGCTACTATATGGTTATAGCAATGATTTAATGGGATTTTCTTGGAAAATATAACACCTGACCCTGCCCTCTTTGGTTGAAAGCCTACACTGGTTTTAACTTAGAATTTCCAGTTGTATTGAGTTTTTATTCACATAGAAGAAAAGAAGGCTAAAAGAATTCATTATTTAAAGAATAATATCCACAACTTATTTATAGTCTACTTGTACTAATTTTTTTCACCTGCTAATTAACAAGGGACAGGTATAATGTTCCTTGAATTAAAGAATAATCATTTTATTCTGAAACAATTTAATTTTGTTTACTTACTGGTCAAAAATTTTCAGGAGAGACGAAGTACAAAGATTACTCAGAAAAAAAAAAAAACATGAAACTAGAAGGAATTCCATGGCAGGATATTGTTTTGCTTAAGGAGAAGAAATACTTTTCTGCGAAAATTTAATGTTTCTCAATGCAACCTATTCGGGTGATATTCCTTAAGATATAAATTGTTATTGCCCCCAAACAGCATTCACCTTTCAATTTTTTTTTTTATCAATCATGCATAAATGATGAGGACCTTCAAGAGTTTGCAACAACCCAAGCTTTGCAACAACCCAACCTAGTTGCAAGTGGGGAATTCACGATTCACTTACTTCTTTTCTGACTTTCTCTTCCGAACGTTTCTCCGATAATAGTCGAGGTCTTTTTGATGGTCTCCGATGCGAAAAAACCTTGGGTACTGCACCTGATTTTAGCGTAGATCTGGATTTCAAACCAAGAATTTCTGCTTTCAACTCTCGTTCGTAGCAATCAGGTGTAAAATGTTCTGAGCACAGCCTAGAGTTTTTCGAAACGACCAGATCCGCTCGTGAGATCTTTGCCAGCCACTGTTATAGTAGAGCTTCATCCCTCGGAAGGCAATGGTAGGATATACCAGTTGTGTACCTCGAGTCGTTATTACAATCGAACGCCGCGCAGTATACCATTTTTTAGCTCGAAAGTAATCGAAGTAAATATAGCAACGAGGGCTACTTAACCGCCAAGAACAGATAGAAGAATAAACTCAAACAACTCGGGCGTCCGTATTTTTACATCCCTTCTTGCGTAAGCAAAGAATTCAACCCATTATAGAGAACTTATAAACCAAAGTTCAGCACGAATTTCAAAATTTTATTTCCTTTTGGACTTCTTGCGACATTGTTAACAGCGTGCGTTATCGTACATGCCATTGCAAAATCCAGACTACAAACGCGTTGCAAACTAATGTTAAAAAGGGTAAATAACAAAATCTGGGAAACAGAATGGAAGATGAAATATCACCAGTATGTAAGAAAAATTAAAGTGGAGACCCTATTTCGAAAACATCGAGGTCAATCTAAGTATAAAAGATGCGCCGCACATAATCTGGACGTAACTACGTTTCAGAGACACAGAGTTACGAAAGCCAAAATATTTTTCTATAAGACAATCCCTGGATAGAAGACCAATTTTCTAATATGAGAGGCGCTTGAATCATTTTTTGCTTCACCTTGCACAATCTTTACTCCTGGAAAACCAAAAATTATTTCCCGTGAGCAAGCCGCAGTCCTGAATTCAAATTGCCTGTTTCTTGCCGTGTTTACCTTCATCCCCATAACCTACGTTACACGCTACAAAAAGAAACGCTGACATTCGTGTTCTGAGCCGACGTACCACAGTCAAATATCGAGCCAATTATCACTAAAAACCCTTCGTTTTCTGGATGAAAATTGTCGTTCGAGGGAAAAAAATGACGGAAATTTGTTCCATCATACATAAATGTACGATACACGGTAAAAAAATTACATGAATTCGGACTTCAGTTCTCCTTTAAAGGAATCATTTAACGAACTTGAACAATACTCGAGACGAGACTGCATGGAAATCCGGGGTATTCCAGAGATTTCTAGTGACACGCGGGAAGATACGAACGAAATTGTAGTGGAGCTCGGTCGAAAGATAGGAGTTGACCTGAAAAAAGAGGAAACATCAACGAGCTATCGTCTTCCGAGTAAAAGGAAAGCGAACGGAGAAAGGTGTATTACATGCTAATCCTGATCCTAATATAATGTTTGACTCCTTTTACTCTAGAGTCTCATAAAGGCATAATTGATGTTCATATCCATCTCATACAACTCTCTAAACTTTTATAAAGAATGAAATCTAAGCCATGAATAAGTACCACTTTGAGGGTCTCAGTCAACATAAAAAATAAACTTTTCAAGAAGTATATTTCAGCTGAATCTGTATATTAACGCACCAAATTCAAACTTTATAGAAATAATTTTCATCACTTATTATAAGTAAGTAAAAACAATTATTATAATTATTATTTCCATGTAAACAAGTCTGATTCCAAGAGAGTCTGATAGGGGATAAGACAACTTGTTAATCTTAAATCCAGATCTGGCTCTACTCCCACTAAATTACTTGTTGAGGATGTTGAATTAAATGATTCTAAGTCAACGGCTGATGCTTTTAATAATTTCTTTGCTAATATTAGAAATAATTTGACAAAGAATATTCCTCGTGTAAATAAATCCTCCATTCGGTATCTCACAGCCCCATCTCAAGACAGTTTCTTTCTATTTCCCACAACAACAGACGAAATTGAAAATGAAATTATTGCGCTAAATGCTAATAAGTCTACTAGGCCTTACAGCATACCAGTTGCTATTTTAAAAGCTACCAAACATGTTATATCTGCACCTCTAGAAATTATAGTCAATGCTTCTTATTCTATTGGAATTGTTCCTGATTTATTTAAAATAGCTAAAGTTACCCCTGTTTTTAAAAAGGGCGTGCAAACAAGTTTAAATAATTATCGTCTCATTTCTATTCTCTATCTATTCAGCAAGCTGTTAGAAAAGTTGATGCATAAAAAAATTTAGAATTTTTGAAGAAGAAAAAAGTAATTTATTGTAAGAAGTTTTGCTTCCGTGCGGAAACACTCCACAGATCATGCTATCGTAAGCATCATTGACTTGATTCAACATGCAATTGACTGCCAGGAATTTTCTTGAAGTGTATTTTTGGATTTCAGTAAAGCCTTTGATACTGTAAATCGTAATATCTTGATTGAAAAACTAGATTATTATGGCATTCGTGGTGTTACCAAGGATTGGTTCATCTCCTATCTTACGACAGATATCAATATGTTTCCTTGGGGCAAACTGAGTCTGATCCTCATCCGGCCTCTTGTGGTGTTTCTCAAGGCTCAGTTTTCGGCCCACTATCATTTCTTGTAGATGTAAATGATTTTAGTAACTACTCTGAAATTCTAGATTTTCATTTATATGTAGATGATGCCAATCTGTTTTATAAACGCAAAAATCTTAAAGTCCTTGAATCCAAAGTAAACAATGAACTAGTAAATATTCATACTTGGTTGACTTTCGTCATTTTCCACCCTCCACGAAGAAAGTTACCCTTTCATATCATACTCTCTTTAAATAGCATTAACTTAAACCAAGAGTACTCAGAAAAAATATCTAAGTATTGTAATATATTCTAATTTATCTTAGAAAAGTCAAGTACGCCACAGTGCTGAAAAGATTAAGCGCAATATTGGTATTCTTTCTAAACTTCGTTATTATGTGAATTCAGATATTCTGGTTAAACTATATTATGCTTTAATATATCCCTTCTTAACCTATGGTTTAATTTCTTGGAGTAACACCTCTTCTTCAACTACCCAGCCTTTGTTCGTTTCAAAAAAGAGAGCAATACGAGTGTTGACTTTCTCTAAATTTCGTGAGCATTCCAGTCCAATTTTCAAATGCTTAGATATTGTTAAACTGGCTGACCTTGTCTTTCTTAATATCGCAGTCTTTATGTATAATTTTCACAATAGACGTCTGTCATGTGTGTTTGATACTTTCTTCACACAAGTTAATAAAAGATACATTTATAATACAAGAAGTGTCTGGAATGATCTTTTTGATCAAGAGTGAGTACAAAGAATCATTCTGACGAAGGGCTGACGCTCGAAACGTCAGCTTTTTTTTCTCTTTACTGTGGCCTTTTAGCCTTTAATTCCCAAATAATCATTCTTCCATCACTAATCAAAAGGGCAACTTTCCGTTCACTTGATGGACAGCACATGAAGCCAAAGAGTCGGCTTGATTTTCTGAGACGCATTGGATCTGACTGGCATTTGTTCTCATAGATTATATCCACAGATGAATTTACATCATTACTCCTTTCATCAGGTTCAGTAAAGTAAGGATTGTTCTCTACTCTTCTACGCACTCGCATGATCACACTGCCATTCTCATGTAAACACATTAGAACATCACGTTGTTGACAAGGGATGACCTGAAGAAAAGAAGGGCTGTTTCTCTCCAGACTGAATGAGCAAACTGCCTTTGAGAGAGTAGAGTCATGTCTACGGTTGTAAAGTGGATCTCAAGATGTCTCATTCAAAGCAAGTAAGCGAATTGCAACTCGGTGATTACTCTTTTTTCGATCAATCAAGTTTTCAAACCTTATCGTTACACTACACCATGCAATCGCAAAACTCCACCTTGTAAACGATTTCAGCCTTAACTTGCCAATTCATTGAAACGTTGAATATCACCCACAAAGTTAGCGGTTCGAAAAATAATTACAAGGATTGTCACTCGTCTCGTCTCCCTTTTTTTATGTACGTAAGGGCTTTTCTTATGTACGTAGAAAACCCCGAAATCGACAACTCGCCAAAATGGGTTTTTTTTCATCAAATTAAGCGGTCAGATAACAAGCGATACGCTGTAGAAGTAAGGTGAGGTATTTTTATTTAGAAATTGATGTATTTGTTCATTCCTTAGAGCGGTCGTACATATTCCCATACAATCTCTTATAATTCCGGTATCAAAATTTTCTTACACAACTGCTCATTTATGTTTTACTCATTTTGCGTTCTGAAATGTGTTTTACTCAGAGGCAACACTCTCGTGCACAAAACCAATTTTGAAAGAGGCAACTTTCCCATCGACGGGCCTGTCATGCAAAACAGGACGCATGGCTGGGAACCAACCTCGGAGAAAATGACACCCTGTGAAGGAATAATAAGGGAAGACACTATCATGTACCTGATGGTTGAAGGAGGGAAATTGCTGAAATGTCGGTGTTAAAACAAGTACAGGTAATTACGTTGGCTTCGACTGCTGTGTACAGACATGTATCTGACTTGATCTTAATGGGTTTCCCTCCCGAGCCCCTAAAAAGTCATCAACTGTTATGTAACTTTGCAGTATAAATTCAGTCCATTGTTATGAAATTACGTAATAAGAAGCGGCGAACTTAACTTCTTGAAGGTGTTGACAGTGATAGGAAATTCTCACTATCCAAAGAAATACGAATTTCATTCCTGAGGTTGAAAGGTTAGTTATCAACGAAAGAGTCGACCGAAATATTGTCTGAACTAAAATGGGAAAATGACTGTTGGGTGACACATGCATCGTTGATGTACAAACTATGGGTTGGCGAAATATATCAGATTAAACGCTTTCCAATCTATTTTGTGTTTTCCAAAATAGCACATTTTTGGATAAATTAATGATTTTCCTCTGCAAGTTTTGGTAATCACTTAAAAATTATCAAATCTGGCGGACAAATTTTAAAATAAATTGAAAATTTACATTTTCCTCTGCAATATTAAGCGCGTCCGTAAGAAACTATGTGTTAATGGACAATCATGAAAAGATGCAGAGGCAATCCGTCTAATCTGCTAACAGTCAGTCACTGAATGTTGCAGAAATTCTGCAACCTCTCATGCACTGTGTTGCAGAAATTCTGCAACCAATAGTCCACTGGATGTCGCAGAAATTCTGCTACCACTCACACACTGGATGTTGCAGAAATTCTGCGACCCTTTATACACTGGGTGTTGCAGAAATTCTGCGACGACTCATACTCTAAGTGTCGCAGAAATTCTGCAACCACTCATACATTGGGTGTCGCAGAAATTCTGTGACAACTCATACGCTAGGTGTTGCAGAAATTCTGCAACAACTCATTCACTGAGTGTCGCAAAAATTCTGCAACCTCTCATTCACAAGGTGTTGCAGAATGTCACAGAATGTCACAGAAACACTGTGACAACTCATACACCGGATGTTGCAGAAATTCTGCATCCTCTCATTCACCAGATGTTGCAGAAATTCACTCATGGATACAGGAATATAACAGTCTTTCTCTAGCCAGTCAATAACAGATGCCACAAATATTCTGTCAATTAACTTTCAACAGGAATTATGTACCTAAAATAGCACATGGCTTAATGCCACATGATAAAATGCGAATATTAAAAATGTTAAAAAAAAGTAAGCAATACAACATACAATTTAAGTCATATCACTTTATTTTATGATCAGATACAAAAACTGACTGAAAAATATCATTAATTTATAAAATTGAAGTTTGTTATACAGCAAATAAGCAATCTACTCTATATAGTCACGATTTCAGTCCTTTGACCTATTTTAAAATATCTGTATACGTGATGAATTGAGAGCAAATATATGATTTAAATCTTGCATTGTCTTGCAAAAGACTAGAGGGAAATTAATGCTCAACCTTCTGATGAAAACTTTAAACCGTTCACTATTCAGAGGAAAACTAAATTAACAGTATCACAGATTTTAATTAATATCTCCACCAATGTTTACAGTAGGTAATAATGCTACATGTGTATCTCAATAAGAGGGCAAAAATAAGCCTCTAGGAAAAACAATCCTCTCTCTCTGTCAGCTGCAACTGTTTCCAGACTAAGAAAAATCAAACCGTGCAATGTTGCCTAATAAGTCACAAACCAATGAAAGGGATAATGTACTGAAGACCCACTCTACAAAGCCATTGTGAGGGCGCCTCTGGTTTTGGCCGGGTTCTGCATTGAAAACAACGACGGAATCCAAGAAATCTGAAATAATTCACTAATGTTTAATGCATCGTATCAATTTTCGCAACAACAAAATTGGCCTAAAATGTGCTTCTATCAAATGTTTGTGGGTTCTACATCTCCATCGAGGACTGAAAACATACAATTCATAAATAAGAGATCGACTTAGAGATGACGATTCAATAAGCGTTTGGTAAAATTGTATCTATATCGATGGGATCGCAAACTTGTGCCTGGAAAACAAAGTTTGACTCAGACCATTTATCGTTACCTAATCGCTCTATATTTATCGTTACCCAATCGCTCTGACGAAGGGCGAACGCTCGAAACGTCAGCCTTTAAACTCTTTGCAGTGGCCAATTTACGTTGTCAACTCAGTTGATAACACTAAATTACATTTATCGTTACGATACATTACGACTGAAGTTCGCGTTACCTGTCACACTTGCATACTTCTGACCTCTTGTCAACCTTGAAATTTGAAAAGTTATCGACTCTGAATTGCTGCTTGTTATACTTTGTATTCAGGTGATTTTAACTTTACCTTCAATTTCTAATTGACTCTCTAAATCCGGAATTATTTCTCCATAAATGAAAGATCCTGTATTCAAAGAATTGTTTGAGTCATCGAAGTCAACCCACTGATCTTCATTGGGATGTCTTTCCTCTGGTGGTGATTCCCGAATCGTAAAAATTATCATGGCTCGTAGAAATGGGATATGTTTCCGGTGTCCTCGCCATCATCGGTTGAAATATTTTTGTTCGACGGATACAAATTAACTCAACTCAGAGTCTGACAAGAGCGCATAGCAAACAAAACTGACTAAAGCCCAATTCTACGATTTTTT
Organism: Pocillopora damicornis; assembly: GCF_964200805.1. Classification (NCBI taxonomy): domain Eukaryota; kingdom Metazoa; phylum Cnidaria; class Anthozoa; order Scleractinia; family Pocilloporidae; genus Pocillopora; species Pocillopora damicornis. The sequence continues at coordinate 37,177,730 of NC_142671.1, forward strand.
GGGATATTACGAGCGGATGTCGGCGGTTTGTAAAACAATAGGTTGAAGGGACTTTTGTCCCTCGTTGGTGAAATTGCACAGTGCACAGCTTACGAGTTCTAATCGAAATACTAACCCTATACTCGCCAACTTGGTATATAATGCAAACGAATGGAGACTTCATATCTTTAACTAGGCCTACCGTGAGCGCTAAGCATGTGAAGGTCAGTATTCATTGAGCGAAATCGGTGCCTTTCAAAACCGCCGGCGTCGCGGCTCTTTAGTTTTATAATTAACCATAATTGAGTGCATGCCCAATGTGCCGCCAGTGTACTTATAGCCCGCCGGGACGAAGAAAAATACATCTGTTTCCTTAGTATGGTTATAAAAAAAACCCCTCAAATTTCTGAGCTTAAGAAGGTTTAGTGTGGACAAGGCCTTACAATTGCAAGGCATTTCGAACAGTTAACGAGCATGAGAAAGAATCAAGGAAGCTTTAAGTTGATTAGATTAGCGCTCACGGGAAAATGTCATATTCTTAATTGATTTGAAGGTGTGAAAACCTCAGACAGAAATGTCGTTGTTTGCGACTCTCTCTTCGCCGCTCTTAATTGCGCCCTAAATTTTATTACAAGAGAGGCAATGATGAGAAGACACGAGTTCATGATTCATCGGTCTGTCGGCTTTGAAAATAGTTGGTCTTTGAACTAACTCACATCTCATTTGCGTCCGTTAAATTCTTCATACGCCAGATGCCTCCGAAAGATAAGGGGAATGGGAGTATTGGAAGTATGGTGCATCAAAATAATACAATCAGGAGCTGCGTATCTTTACAGAACAGGAACAAGAGTTTACCTTTTCTCCAAAAATAATTGGTGCGGACTTTTTGCAAAAGTCATCACATTCCTTTGCTGGACCCTGTGGAGAATCACTTTCTGTGAGGAAACTTAAGGTATGAATAAACTGGTGCATCACTAAGGGTTTATACGTGACGCGTGATGAAGGCCAAAGTTATAATGCGACGCGTGAATTTTACTGAAAGGTTAACGTTATTCGTGAATTTACGAAATTGTATGAGGCCTGAAGTATACCTGAACCTGAATTTTTTCGTTTTTTTTTCATAGCGTGAAAACCTCAAGATTTCCCTGAAACCATGAACATCAGAGGAGAGATTAGAAATTTTCTCTTTTATGTCCATGAAGCATGAACTGATTTTTTGAAAATTCGTCTTAGGCCTGCAATATCTTACTATCCCTCTCTCAGGACAAATTAGTTCCAACGAATTTACTGAAGGGATGCGTTTCAATTTGCTTCAATAAACCCACGGTTATACGAAAGGTTCAGTACGGCTAAACTTCAGTAAAACATTATCTGCGCGAAAGCCAAGCTAGCCTAGTTACACCAAGATCTGTTCAAATCATAGTCAAGATAGTGTTGATGAATTCATACATCCAGTTTTGAAATGTCCATGTGATGTAAATTCACTTTCTTTTCATTTTTGAGATCCATATGTACAGAAGGAGGCCTTACAAACCCCGTAATTGTAGACAATTATGTGTGAGCAGTGAAAGACTAATTTTCTTGGATACTATTGGATCAACATTACTGCATCGCCTTGTGAACAGAAGGAAGAGGAGTCAAAAATCTAAATCTTGCATCGTCAGTTGAAATCAAAATTATTAAACGGGTAACTTCGAGGAAAAACATTTATCTCATCAATTAATGACGATATCGTCACTCAGTGATGGTGATGTAAATTCAGCTTCAAGTGTCCTTGTCGAAAACGCACCAAAGACACGTTCCCTGATTAATCAACTCTTTTAATCGACGAATACAATCCAGGTATAACTAAAGCATCAACAACAACTCGACCGCGTGCAGGATTTCTCAACCATCTAGAAAAGAAACGTGATACCTCGGAGCACAAAGTACATTCTGGGAAATTGATTGATTGGAGACATTTCCGGTCATGACAAAAACAACAAGAGCGAAACTAAAAACGACTTAAGGCATTGTTCACGGTTCCAGACAGTCCTCATTCCAAGGTCATCTAATTTTAAATTTCTTTAAAAATGAACAGATCATCCTATTCTGCAACAGATGAGCTCTCCTTATGCCAAGACAGGATTACTTCCATCTTTTCTTTGATAAAACGAAATTTTAAAAAATTTGAAAACAAACTTTAAAAAGAATCTTAAATGTGTTAGGAGCTCATCCTGAATGTGTACAATAATTCAATTACACGATTTTCTTTTTTTGCAGGGAAGAGAAAATTAATTTCCTTTCAACAACTTACCTTTTGGCATTTGATTAAAAGCCTGCATGATTTATGAATAGTTCTGTTTAATAAAGCGGGTATGGGCCTCTGTTAATAGCCTTTAGTTTCCAACCGTGGATTTATTTTCACAAGTTTATCCTATCTTTCAAAAAACATCAGCATACACAGTATTGTTATTTCAACTATGATCACTGAAAAATAGAAGAAGCATAAATAGAAAACTGATCGGAATTGTTGGTATGCGTGGGCCCTCTACAATTTGTCTTTTTTGAGAATGGAAAAGCAACGACTCAGAATTTCTGCAGCATTGACCTTGCAACACATAAAATTTCTTTAACTCAGGATATCATTGCTTGCAGAATTTCTGCTGCTGCGGACGTCGTACCGTGCAGAATTTCTGCAGCCCTGGACGTCAAGGCGTGCAGAATTCCTGCAGCACTGGACGTCAAGGCGTGCAGAATTTCTGCAGCACTGGCTTCAAGGCGTGCAGAATTTCTGCAGCACTGGACGTCAAACCTTGCAGAATTTCTGCATCATTGGACGTCAAGGCGTGCAGAATTTCTGCAGCACTGGACGTCAAGGCGTGCAGAATTTCTGCAGCACTGGACGTCAAACCTTGCAGAATTTCTGCATCATTGGACGCCATGCCATGCAGAATTTCTGCAGCACTGGACGGCAAAGCGTGCAGAATTTTTGCACGCTTGGGCCGTCAAACTTTGCAGAATTTCTGCATTACAGTTCTTGATACCATGTCAAATAAAAATGAAAAAAAAAACCGCTTACACATATTAAGGGTTAAAATTAAAGACTTTATCGTTCCACTCTTAAACGTGCAGAGCATTATGTGCACTTTGACCAGATTTAACAAGCAACGCAGTAAAAAAATGAATATTTGTACGAGTAAATTGTACCTACGTTTAACTTTCCGTTTAATTATACAAAATGTTGCTCTTTTGAAGCAACACACTTTCTTAATCCGTGAAAACTGAAGCGTTTTGCTTTTATCAAATAGGAGAAATTTCCCTGTTTTTTGCTTAAATAGTGCTGCTTTAAAGCCAACATTTCACTTTCTCTGGAAAAAAGCACGATATTTTGCGGAATCGATATGAAATATATGTCTAAAAGGTCCATTTTTCACGGAAAATGCTATTTTGGAAAACACAAAATAGTTTGGAAAGCGTCTAGAAAGTAGGTGCCATAGAAAAGGTAATTACGGAAAAAAAACTTTGCGGAAAACTTTATATCTCCGTGAACTTAATTAGTTTTCGGCAATCTCCAAGTTTGGCTGCCATTTTGAGGGACTTGTAAACATGAAGCGTAGCCGATATAAATCAAGCAGGTAGATCTAAAACCGTCAGAAGTACATTCAAATGAACTTTACTTTCAATTCAAGCGCAAAAGTTGAAATTGTTCGTTAAACTTACCATTCCTACATTCTCATGCGACCATTTCTTCCAACAATTCAAACACTACAACTGGTGTTCGAGTTCCCCTCGTCGATTCCACCGTAAGAAATAACCTGTGCCACCCAAGCTTCGACTCGAATGTGAAGTACGAATCAAATTACATAACTGCTTCATATTCGAGGCAATATCACGCTGGTATTTTGATTCTCGGATCGACAAGAACGATGATCAGGAAGCGATCGCCGCCTCATAAACCATGGTGACCTTTGACAAGCCGCTGAGTGAAAACAGTATAGCACGGGGCGGGGTGGGTGGCGGGCTTATCGTCATAAGATACTCGAATACATGCTTAAAAAGCTTTAGGAATCCCATTCTAAACAGTGAAGGCATGCTTCGTGGTATAGACAACTTTTATTTCATTCTCATAACTTTCTCCTTTAAATTACAACAAGTCTCTGTAAGAATCAAATATTTTTGGAAATAAAACATATCAAACTCTTTCCCCAGCGCGACGAACATTTGTTTTTCTCGGTTCCAGGTGTACGCGACCACTAACCCTAAGTAATGCGCATGCTCTCCGTTGCGAATTTTCAAAATGGCGGACAGGTCAAAGAGGGAAATAAAGAAGCAAAGCGATTTTACAATAAATACTTAACAAACCCCTGTTAGAAAGGCGAATCCACGATAGAAAGATACAAAACTGTATGATAATGAGATCAGGGAGGTTGACAAAATCAACAAGAGAGGTTGAAAATTTATTACGTTGGCTATAGCACATGCTTCGTTCGATGGACACCCTTCAGGGCCGATAGAGGATCTGGATATTTTCCGTTTGTTCGCAGCGAAAAGCTGTTCATTCCCTCGGAAAACTCTCTAGAGGATAGAAAAGAATCGTTCCATGGCCAACTTGTTCGTGAAATAAAGAAAAAGCTTTGGTCTGGGCGGCGAGAGGACCCTGATATAAACATAGACCTTAATGTTGACCAATACATTTTCATGGAAGGTCTTGGGAGTGTTTTGCCCGGCGTTCTTCAAAGAGGAGAGATGGTTTACCAGTTGGAGTCAAATAGGGTGCCTGATTCATATCTGGGGCTGAAGTGGGATGAAAGAATTTTAAATGTAGCTGGAGATTTTGCCTATGTTATTCCAGGAACTATTAAGTATTGGCTGGGACAAAGAAGTCCAATCATTGAATGCAAGCTCATCATTGTAGATGTTCTTAACCCTTTCATAACCTGCTGCCTCCAGGAACTGAATCCTGTTTTTCTTCAGAAACAGTTGTTTGAGGGCATCAACCCCTTTGTGATTTGTGGATCTGAAGAAATCTTTAGAAGCTCTACTATTGTATTTTTCCAAGCCTTGCTGTGTGTAATATGCTATGTTTTGATAAAGTTACAGGAACTCAGGAACATGATAACATAGTGCATGCATGTAGGGATTGACATCTTTTGCTTGGTAAACTTTGAGAAAGTGCTCAAACCATGATTTGATATTTCTTTGCAGTTCAAGAATACCCTCTTCAGATGTAAAATCTAGCTTCAAATCACCAATTATGTCCATAAATTTAGCCCAGATCACTTGTATGTCTTTGTTTTGACTGAGGTGAGGGACAAGCATAGGTTGGAATGTTTATATTCTGGAAGAGTTTCAACTTTTCTGGTTCAGTAACATCTCTATATTCCAGCTTTTTACTCTCTTTTTTGATTCTAAAATTAAAAGCGATTCCCATACTTTTGATAAATTCTTCATAATATGCCATGTGTTTATATTTATCCCTTGGGAATCCATCAGAGGTTTTTTTTTCTCAATAGCATCACTTCTTCTCAGCTGTCTTATGACTTAACAATTTCAAATCTCCATCTAAAAAGTATTCAATTTTATAGGTGCAATTATTTGCACTCATCTCCTTTAAGTTTGACATTTCCATTTGAAGGTCTGCTAGACTGTCTCTCAGATTATCATATGTCTCTGTAGTTTTTATAACAGCAAGTATATAATTTCCCCTCACTCCCATTGCCACATCCTTTTCATGGAGAATAGTAAAAGTGAAGTTGACAACTGTAAGCCCCTTTCCAATATTTGTAGCATCACCACTAAGCTTGATCTTAATAGTTTCTCCATCATTGATTTCTCCATTCTTCTGAAGCCTAACAATGTGCTCTTGCAAGCTTTCTGCAAATCCTGACTGAACACCTTCATCATCTCTTGGTGTTGGTTTCAAGTTCCATTTACTGTTTAGCTCATTAATTTGCTTCTTGATGGAATATATATTGGGGAGATCATTAGCCTTAATGGCAATTTCATGCCAGGCCTCATTTGAAATAATGAATTTATCTTTAAGGTAGAGCCACATATTTATGTTATCAATGTCATCACTATTAAGGGCCTTTGGGTCAGACTCTGTAAATGGCAGCTCTCCCTCTCCAACAAGATTGAAAGTTTCATATTGATTAGTCTCAGTGTTGAGGACTTCAATTTTGGTTGCAACAAAACTGTACAGCCCAAGAAAGGAGAGTGTAGTTTGGCAACTACTACTCTTTTGATGGTGCTTGGAATAGTCATTAAACTTCTTCTTAGCTAAGCCTCTACCTTTTTTGTAAAAAATTTGGTTTTACACAATATGTCGTTTATTTGCGCATTTAGGATTCTTTAACCTGAGAGGATTGTATTGGGACCAAAAAAAAAGGGAAAAGTTTGGCGTTAGTTACCCTTTAAGCAACTCGCGCCGGATTTGCGGGAAAAGATATTGATATATTAAGCAGGAAACAAGATGTGTTAACAGCGAAGAAACTTCCTTTGTAACCGACTTTCGACTTTAAAATGATCAGCACGACAAACTTCACGTTTGGGGAAATTGTTGAAGAATTTAACCAATGTCACTTGGAGAAAATTCAACTCAAATCAAGCAAGATTACCGCCAGTGGGTATCTTCCTTTGTTGTGTTCTAGCTAAAGAACGAAAACCGTTTTGTTAATTTTAACAACAGAAAACAACAGTCTGACCCTCGTCTATTGTATATAGTAACTTTTAGTGATCTCTAAGGTAGAAAAGAATATAAATTATGCGTGAAAACAGAACGACGCTGCGCGCGTCATAAATAGGTTAAAACTTTACGGAGGCACCTTAAAAGTTACATAACCTCATGCAATATTACCTCATGCAATATTATGGAAAAATGGAAAAATCCACCCGCGACAGTTTGTGCGTTACATAACAAGGTAAGGTCAAGGTCATTCTAACATTTCGTTATACAATATTACATTATGCAAGGTAGAATTACGTAACATTCGGCGGCATCTGGCAAAGTTTGTAAGAAATTCTCCGCCCTAAATAAGGGGTTAGCTTGAGATCATTTTAATAAGTTTTAAAAATAACTGACAGTGGTAACTCGCCGGAAACGCTTAAAAATGAGGGAAAACGCACGCCGGCGTTGGAAGGCTTTCTTAGTTCGTTTCTTTCCTTTTTTAACTCTTTATTGAATTTAATGTTAAAACTGTCAACGATAGAAAACAATTGTGAGAAAGAAAAGGGAACTCTTCCTCAAAAGTGTGTTAAATAAGCGACAATCGCTTATGTCACAATTTGATTATCTCTTTTAGGCAGATAATTATCGAAATCTTTTGATACCTGGGAGCAACTTAAGTCTATAGTTACATAACTGACTAGCCTTAAAAATTAATCTGCCAGTCTTGCAGGCCAGAACTGTGGAATCGCTCGGTTCCATCGAGTTCCATTTCGGAAAAAGAAAAAAAAACAGTCTGTAATACTTCTTTAATTACATTATTAACTGATGTTAGGTATATTTAGGGTCTGTTTATGCCATATTGAACATTCGTGATTTGCTAGGTGGTCATGAAACCAGGTCACGTACAAAGTTCTTATTTCCGGCAAAAGTAATTCATAAGGCCAAAATGGGCGGACGGTCAAGCTTAAAAGATCACACGAACTGTCGGAACAGGGTATAACTCTGTGTACACGTTATCCGGCGCGTGAGACATATAATTGATCATTGTCTTTTTGGGTTGAGTGGCACTGTATAAATTTGGCAAACCAGGGAGACTCGCCATCAGTTTGGTACAGTTGCAAGACATACCTCTTAGGCGGTAACAGTGCTCGTTGCTCAACTTTGTGAAGCAGATTTTAAGATGTCTCATTCAAAATATGTAAGTGAATTGCAGTTTACATGGCTAACAGAATAGGCGGGTTAAGTGCCTCTCCAGAAAATCTTTTTCTCCTGACGGTTTTTGATAATGTTCTTCCAATATTCAGGTTTTAGCTGATACCATGAAGATGACATGGCTTATGGAGGGCTGTGTAAATGGTCATGCGTTCACCATCGAAGGAGAAGGCACCGGCAAACCTTACGAGTAAGTTTATGTCAAATAACGATCAACCTGTAAATTGTCCTTTTGCGTGGATGCATTGCTGATCTAACCAAAGCAAATTTGGTTATTTCAGTTATGTTTCCTGCGGCCGTTTGTGCCATCTGCGTATGGCTGTCTTGGAAAAAGGAGTTTATAAATCTAAGCTTCATATAGTAACTCGTCCAGAAGTCATTGTACGCAAGTCACTTATGTGATGAAAACGCACCAAAATAGTCATATGCTGGTGATTTCATTAATGAAAGAATACTATGTCGAAAATCCTATCCATCTGAATATTTCAGAGGCAAACAAACGGGGACATTCCGTGTTACAAAGGGCGGACCCCTTCCATTTGCCGTTGACATAGTGGCACCGACCTTGAAGTATGGATTCAAATGTTTTATAAAGTATCCTGCTGGTATTCCTGACTATTTTAAGCAAGCATTTCCCGAGGGTCTAACATACGACAGGAAATTAACATTTGAAGATGGAGGGAGTGCCACGGCCACCGTGGAAATGAGGTGAGTAATTACTTACTATTTAGCTGTTAATCAGCTTTTTTAACTTGCAGATTGGACAAAGATCTTTGAGTTATCGAAAACAACAACACTACACAAAAACAACAACACTACACAAAGATTTGGCCTCGATGTGAAAAAGTGAAAATTCACGACGGATTTCCATGACGAATATCATCATGGAAGCATCAAAAGTGCAGTAATACGGCAAACCGATTGCTTTTCAAAAATTAATCAGACAACACTTAGTTTGTACAAATTGATCTAATTTTTTTACATTCGTTACTTTCTTCCTTTTAGGCTAATTTTTCTTTCAGCATTGTAATCTAACCTGTTGATTTAGAGGTTTTTATTCCATTAAAATCTTTTTACCTCGTAAGGTGGATTCAAAATGTATGTTTTATTCATTTTGCGTTCTGAAATGCTTCCTACTTTGACAGCCTCAAAGGCAACACTCTTGTTCACAAGACCAATTTCCAAGGAGGCAACTTTCCTATCGATGGGCCTGTCATGCAAAACAAGACGCTTGGCTGGGAACCAACCTCGGAGAAAATGACTCCTTGTAATGGAACAATCAAGGGAGATAGTATCACGTACCTTTTGGTCGAAGGAGGGAAAATGCTGAAATGTCGATATGAAAACAACTACAGGTAATTACGTTGGCTTCGACTGCTGTGTACAGACTTGTATCTGACTTGATCTTAATGGGTTTCCCTCCCGAGTCCCCAAAAAGGCACCAACTGTTATGTAACTTTGCAGTATAAATTCAGTACATTGTTATGAAATTACGTCCTAAGAAGCGGCGAACATAACTCATATATTCAGAAGCAGTGTACCCGACAGTTTAGAGTCACCTCCGAGGTTTGCACGTTTCTTCATTTGTCAAATTCACTTAAATTTCCGAATTTTGTGATCATAACTTTTCAACAGCATCGGATTACAAAACTGCAAAGCTGGATAAAGGTTCATTTGTAGACATTTCTCTGAAATTATTCTGATCGCTTACGATCATGATTACAACTCGAACGCGCTGTTTGGAAACTGTCTTCATCTTTGTGGTTACCAGGGCGTCGGAGTAGATGACTCAATATCTATACTTCCTATTTCAGCGAGAAATCACGGAGCATTCTTGATTTTTTTTTCCTCCAGGGCCAAGAAAGTGATACACGAGATGCCACCGAGCCATTTTGTGGATGTTCGCCTTGTAAAAACCAACCTTGATAAGGAAGGTTTGAAGTTTCAACTAGAAGAACATGCCGTGGCAAGAGTCCTCGAGGTTTGAGGATTACCGGGTTTGTCAGTATCAGTGTGAGTCCCTCTTGTATAAAAACATGAGATGAATAAAGAAGAGCGTTTTCAACCTCAATTGTTCGTCGGTTTTACATGTCTTTAAACTTTCGATTGATTATGAGGTGTTATGAAAGGAAGCGAGCCAAATCCCTGCTTTTATTATTCGTTGCTTGCAGAGAGTGCGTAAAGTTCGCTTCACAGTTGTCAAGGCCCAAATTTTTCCTACATTGACCTATGATGATTAGGTAATTTTGATTTCAACTTTATCATGAATCATTCAAATCTGAAAGAAGATATTTGAGAATTGGTGTCAAAAAGAAAATTGCAGCTCAGCTATCCCAGAAAACACTTCACATTTCGACCTCCAAACACTTTCCTAAGAAAAAATAATGTGAGTTCAAGAAACTTAAAACTTCCTACACGTAAACACTAAATTGATTCATGTAGTTTTCCATGAATATACTCTTCCCTTACTGGACCTATTGAGCGAGATTACCTCCATTATCGAACCAAGATTCGTATCACCTCAATAAGGTCAATTCGCAAATTCCTTGCTTTGGCCGATAGGATTTTAAAATTTCGAGCAAGAGAAAGATTTCGAGTATGAAATAGAGGATATTAAATGGCCGCACAGAGATAAAGAAGTTTGTCTTCCAGTCTTTCAAAATATTGCACGAGTATGCGAACATGTTTTCTCCAACTCATTAATAATGCGTAAGGCCTCATTTGATTCACATAGATACTCCTTGATACTCGGTAAAGAACAGATCCAAACACGCGTGATTAGATATCCAAACACACGTGTTAGGATATCCAAACACACGTTAGGATATCCAAACACGTGTGTTTGGAAATCAATTTCCAAAAGAATGCAGTCCTTGAACAAATGTTTATTGACTTCCAGGATAAGAATAATCATTCTTTGCAGTTGACATTAACGTTTACATTGCAATTCAAGAACATTCCAGAATTCAGCTGATCTAACATTCCACGCACACTGCTTTCACCTTCCAAAAGTTCACTGCTAGTACTCGTGGTTACCGTTACACTACTAGAAGTGCAAGGTCCAAGTAGTTTAGACACTTTAAGATAGTGTCTCTGTAAGAGCGGTCCGGTCGATTTTGCTTGAGACACGGATTTCGCTCATTTCTTGTGTTTTATAAGACATTCATGTACCTATACTAAAACCACAGTCCGTTCGAACGGATCTCTGTATTTTTCACAGTTTTACGGAAATTAAATTTCACTCGAGAGAGGCTTGTCGTGACACTTTTCAAGACTTTAATTTAAGACAACTTTGGAGGAAAATTTACAAAAAACTACGGAACTCTTAAAGAAACAAATACCACAGCCATGTATATTAACTCTATCTTATCTATCGAGGCGACTTTCGTGAACATCACGTTTCAGCCAAGCAAACAGGAAGACTTGAATGACACCTTTGACACCTTATCTGTTCCCTTAAGTCACACACGCGAAAACCGATCAGATTCAAGGTAAATTTTTGAAAAAGCGAGGCGTTCTTAACTGATCCAACTAGCATAGCTAGAAAGTAGGTGCCATAAAAAAGGTAATTAAGGAAAAAAAACTTTGCGGAAAACTTTATATCTCCGTGAACTTAATTAGTTTTCGGCAATCTCCAAGTTTGGCTGCCATTTTGAGGGACTTGTAAACATGAAGCGTAGCCGATATAAATCAAGCAGGTAAATCTAAAACCGTCAGAAATACATTCAAATGAACTTTACTTTCAATTCAAGCGCAAAATTTGAAATTGTTCGTTAAACTTACTATTCCTACATTCTCATGCGACCATTTCTTCCAACAATTCAAACACTACAACTGGTGTTTGAGTTCCCCTCGTCGATTCCACCGTAAGAAATAACCTGTGCCACCCAAGCTTCGACTCGAATGTGAAGTACGAATCAAATTACATAACTGCTGCATATTCGAGGCAATATCACGCTGGTATTTTGATTCTCGGATCGACAAGAACGATGATCAGGAAGCGATCGCCACATCATAAACCATGGTGACCTTTGACAAGCCGCTGAGTGAAAACAGTATAGCACGGGGCGGGGTGGGTGGCGGGCTTATCGTCATAAGATACTCGAATACATGCTTAAAAAGCTTTAGGAATCCCATTCTAAATAGTGAAGGCATGCTTCGTGGTATAGACAACTTTTATTTCATTCTCATAACTTTCTCCTTTAAATTACAACAAGTCTCTGTAAGAATCAAATATTTTTGGAAATAAAACATATCAAACTCTTTCCCCAGCGCGACGAACATTTGTTTTTCTCGGTTCCAGGTGTACGCGACCACTAACCCTAAGTAATGCGCATGCTCTCCGTTGCTAATTTTCAAAATGGCGGACAGGTCAAAGAGGGAAATAAAGAAGCAAAGCGATTTTACAATAAATACTTAACATACACCCCCGTTAGAAAGGCGAATCCACGATAGAAAGATACAAAACTGTAGGATATTGAGATCAGGGAGGTTGACAAAATCAACAAGAGAGGTTGAAAATTTATTACGTTGGCTATAGCACATGCTTCGAGGAATGGACACCCTTCAGGGCCGATAGAGGATCTGGATATTTTCCGTTTGTTCGCAGCGAAAAGCTGTTCATTCCCTCGGAAAACTCTCTAGAGGATAGAAAAGAATCGTTCCATGGCCAACTTGTTCGTGAAATAAAGAAAAAGCTTTGGTCTGGGCGGCGAGAGGACCCTGATATAAACATAGACCTTAATGTTGACCAATACATTTTCATGGAAGGTCTTGGGAGTGTTTTGCCCGGAGTTCTTCAAAGAGGAAAGATGGTTTACCAGTTGGAGTCAAATAGGGTGCCTGATTCATATCTGGGGCTGAAGTGGGATGAAAGAATTTTAAATGTAGCTGGAGATTTTGCCTATGTTATTCCAGGAACTATTAAGTATTGGCTGGGACAAAGAAGTCCAATCATTGAATGCAAGCTCATCATTGTAGGTGTTCTTAACCCTTTCATAACCTGCTGCCTCCAGGAACTGAATCCTGTTTTTCTTCAGAAACAGTTGTTTGAGGGCATCAACCCCTTTGTGATTTGTGGATCTGAAGAAATCTTTAGAAGCTCTACTATTGTATTTTTCCAAGCCTTGCTGTGTGTAATATGCTATGTTTTGATAAAGTTACAGGAACTCAGGAACATGATAACATAGTGCATGCATGTAGGGATTGACATCTTTTGCTTGGTAAACTTTGAGAAAGTGCTCAAACCATGATTTGATATCTCTTTGCAGTTCAAGAATACCCTCTTCAGATGTAAAATCTAGCTTCAAATCACCAATTATGTCCATAAATTTAGCCCAGATCCCTTGTATGTCTTTGTTTTGACTGAGGTGAGGGACAAGCATAGGTTGGAATGTTTATATTCTGGAAGAGTTTCAACTTTTCTGGTTCAGTAACATCTCTATATTCCAGCTTTTTACTCTCTTTGTTGATTCTAAAATTAAAAGCGATTCCCATACTTTTGATAAATTCTTCATAATATGCCATGTGTTTATATTTATCCCTTGGGAATCCATCAGAAGTTTTTTTTCTCAATAGCATCACTTCTTCTCAGCTGTCTTATGACTTAACAATTTCAAATCTCCATCTAAAAAGTATTCAATTTTATAGGTGCAATTATTTGCACTCATCTCCTTTAAGTTTGACATTTCCATTTGAAGGTCTGCTAGACTGTCTCTCAGATTATCATATGTCTCTGTAGTGTTTATAACAGCAAGTATATAATTTCCCTTCACACCCATTGCCACATCCTTTTCATGGAGAATAGTAAAAGTGAAGTTGACAACTGTAAGCCCCTTTCCAATATTTGTAGTATCACCACTAAGCTTGATCTTAATAGTTTCTCCATCATTGATTTCTCCATTCTTCTGAAGCCTAACAATGTGCTCTTGCAAGCTTTCTGCAAATCCTGACTGAACACCTTCATCATCTCTTGGTGTTGGTTTCAAGTTCCATTTACTGTTTAGCTCATTAATTTGCTTCTTGATGGAATATATATTGGGGAGATCATTAGCCTTAATGGCAATTTCATGCCAGGCCTCATTTGAAATAATGAATTTATCTTTAAGGTAGAGCCACATATTTATGTTATCAATGTCATCACTATTAAGGGCCTTTGGGTCAGACTCTGTAAATGGCAGCTCTCCCTCTCCAACAAGATTGAAAGTTTCATATTGATTAGTCTCAGTGTTGAGGACTTCAATTTTGGTTGCAACAAAACTGTACAGCCTAAGAAAGGAGAGTGTAGTTTGGCAACTACTACTCTTTTGATGGTGCTTGGAATAGTCATTAAACTTCTTCTTAGCTAAGCCTCTACCTTTTTTGTAAAAAATTTGGTTTTACACAATATGTCGTTTATTTGCGCATTTAGGATTCTTTAACCTGAGAGGAATGTATTGGGACCAAAAAAAAAGGGAAACGTTTGGCGTTAGTTACCCTTTAAGCAACCCGCGCCGGATTTGCGGGAAAAGATATTGATATATTAAGCAGGAAACAAGATGTGTTAACAGCGAAGAAACTTCCTTTGTAACCGACTTTCGACTTTAAAATGATCAGCACGACAAACTTCACGTTTGGGGAAATTGTTGAAGAATTTAACCAATGTCACTTGGAGAAAATTCAACTCAAATCAAGCAAGATTACCGCCAGTGGGTATCTTCCTTTGTTGTGTTCTAGCTAAAGAACGAAAACCGTTTTGTTAATTTTAACAACAGAAAACAACAGTCTGACCCTCGTCTATTGTATATAGTAACTTTTAGTGATCTCTAAGGTAGAAAAGAATATAAATTATGCGTGAAAACAGAACGACGCTGCGCGCGTCATAAATAGGTTAAAACTTTACGGAGGCACCTTAAAAGTTCCATAACCTTATGCAATATTACCTCATGCAATATTATGGAAAAATGGAAAAATCCACCCGCGACAGTTTGTGCGTTACATAACAAGGTAGGGTCAAGGTCATTCTAACATTTCGTTATACAATATTACATTATGCAAGGTAGAATTACGTAACATTCGGCGGCATCTGGCAAAGTTTGTAAGAAATTCTCCGCCCTAAATAAAGGGTTAGCTTGAGATCATTTTAATAAGTTTTAAAAAATAACTGACAGTGGTAACTCGCCGGAAACGCTTAAAAATGAGGGAAAACGCACGCCGGCGTTGGAAGGCTTTCTTAGTTCGTTTCTTTCCTTTATTAACTCTTTATTGAATTTAATGTTAAAACTGTCAACGATAGAAAACAATTGTGAGAAAGAAAAGGGAACTCTTCCTCAAAAGTGTGTTAAATAAGCGACAATGGCTTATGTCACAATTTGATTATCTCTTTTAGGCAGATAATTATCGAAACCTTTTGATACCTGGGAGCAACTTAAGTCTATAGTTACATAACTGACTAGCCTTAAAAATTAATCTGCCAGTCTTGCAGGCCAGAACTGTGGAATCGCTCGGTTCCATCGAGTTCCATTTCGGAAAAAGAAAAAAAAACAGTCTGTAATACTTCTTTAATTACATTATTAACTGATGTTAGGTATATTTAGGGTCTGTTTATGCCATATTGAACATTCGTGATTTGCTAGGTGGTCATGAAACCAGGTCACGTACAAAGTTCTTATTTCCGGCAAAAGTAATTCATAAGGCCAAAATGGGCGGACGGTCAAGCTTAAAAGATCACACGAACTGTCGGAACAGGGTATAACTCTGTGTACACGTTATCCGGCGCGTGAGACATATAATTGATCATTGTCTTTTTGGGTTGAGTGGCACTGTATAAATTTGGCAAACCAGGGAGACTCGCCATCAGTTTGGTACAGTTGCAAGACATACCTCTTAGGCGGTAACAGTGCTCGTTGCTCAACTTTGTGAAGCAGATTTTAAGATGTCTCATTCAAAATATGTAAGTGAATTGCAGTTTACATGGCTAACAGAATAGGCGGGTTAAGTGCCTCTCCAGAAAATCTTTTTCTCCTGACGGTTTTTGATAATGTTCTTCCAATATTCAGGTTTTAGCTGATACCATGAAGATGACATGGCTTATGGAGGGCTGTGTAAATGGTCATGCGTTCACCATCGAAGGAGAAGGCACCGGCAAACCTTACGAGTAAGTTTATGTCAAATAACGATCAACCTGTAAATTGTCCTTTTGCGTGGATGCATTGCTGATCTAACCAAAGCAAATTTGGTTATTTCAGTTATGTTTCCTGCGGCCGTTTGTGCCATCTGCGTATGGCTGTCTTGGAAAAAGGAGTTTATAAATCTAAGCTTCATATAGTAACTCGTCCAGAAGTCATTGTACGCAAGTCACTTATGTGATGAAAACGCACCAAAATAGTCATATGCTGGTGATTTCATTAATGAAAGAATACTATGTCGAAAATCCTATCCATCTGAATATTTCAGAGGCAAACAAACGGGGACATTCCGTGTTACAAAGGGCGGACCCCTTCCATTTGCCGTTGACATAGTGGCACCGACCTTGAAGTATGGATTCAAATGTTTTATAAAGTATCCTGCTGGTATTCCTGACTATTTTAAGCAAGCATTTCCCGAGGGTCTAACATACGACAGGAAATTAACATTTGAAGATGGAGGGAGTGCCACGGCCACCGTGGAAATGAGGTGAGTAATTACTTACTATTTAGCTGTTAATCAGCTTTTTTAACTTGCAGATTGGACAAAGATCTTTGAGTTATCGAAAACAACAACACTACACAAAAACAACAACACTACACAAAGATTTGGCCTCGATGTGAAAAAGTGAAAATTCACGACGGATTTCCATGACGAATATCATCATGGAAGCATCAAAAGTGCAGTAATACGGCAAACCGATTGCTTTTCAAAAATTAATCAGACAACACTTAGTTTGTACAAATTGATCTAATTTTTTTACATTCGTTACTTTCTTCCTTTTAGGCTAATTTTTCTTTCAACATAGTAATCTAACCTGTTGATTTAGAGGTTTTTATTCCATTAAAATCTTTTTACCTCGTAAGGTGGATTCAAAATGTATGTTTTATTCATTTTGCGTTCTGAAATGCTTCCTACTTTGACAGCCTCAAAGGCAACACTCTTGTTCACAAGACCAATTTCCAAGGAGGCAACTTTCCCATCGACGGGCCTGTCATGCAAAACAAGACGCTTGGCTGGGAACCAACCTCGGAGAAAATGACTCCTTGTAATGGAACAATCAAGGGAGATAGTATCACGTACCTTTTGGTCGAAGGAGGGAAAATGCTGAAATGTCGATATGAAAACAACTACAGGTAATTACGTTGGCTTCGACTGCTGTGTACAGACTTGTATCTGACTTGATCTTAATGGGTTTCCCTCCCTAGTCCCCAAAAAGGCACCAACTGTTATGTAACTTTGCAGTATAAATTCAGTACATTGTTATGAAATTACGTCCTAAGAAGCGGCGAACATAACTCATATATTCAGAAGCAGTGTACCCGACAGTTTAGAGTCACCTCCGAGGTTTGCACGTTTCTTCATTTGTCAAATTCACTTAAATTTCCGAATTTTGTGATCATAACTTTTCAACAGCATCGGATTACAAAACTGCAAAGCTGGATAAAGGTCTATTTGTAGACATTTCTCTGAAATTATTCTGATCGCTTACGATCATAATTACAACTCGAACGCGCTGTTTGGAAACTGTCTTCATCGTTGTGGTTACCAGGGCGTCGGAGTAGATGACTCAATATCTATACTTCCTATTTCAGCGAGAAATCACGGAGCATTCTTGATTTTTTTTTCCTCCAGGGCCAAGAAAGTGATACACGAGATGCCACCGAGCCATTTTGTGGATGTTCGCCTTGTAAAAACCAACCTTGATAAGGAAGGTTTGAAGTTTCAACTAGAAGAACATGCCGTGGCAAGAGTCCTCGAGGTTTGAGGATTACCGGGTTTGTCAGTATCAGTGTGAGTCCCTCTTGTATAAAAACATGAGATGAATAAAGAAGAGCGTTTTCAACCTCAATTGTTCGTCGGTTTTACATGTCTTTAAACTTTCGATTGATTATGAGGTGTTATGAAAGGAAGCGAGCCAAATCCCTGCTTTTATTATTCGTTGCTTGCAGAGAGTGCGTAAAGTTCGCTTCACAGTTGTCAAGGCCCAAATTTTTCCTACATTGACCTATGATGATTAGGTAATTTTGATTTCAACTTTATCATGAATCATTCAAATCTGAAAGAAGATATTTGAGAATTGGTGTCAAAAAGAAAATTGCAGCTCAGCTATCCCAGAAAACACTTCACATTTCGACCTCCAAACACTTTCCTAAGAAAAAATAATGTGAGTTCAAGAAACTTAAAACTTCCTACACGTAAACACTAAATTGATTCATGTAGTTTTCCATGAATATACTCTTCCCTTACTAGACCTATTGAGCGAGATTACCTCCATTATCGAACCAAGATTCGTATCACCTCAATAAGGTCAATTCGCAAATTCCTTGCTTTGGCCGATAGGATTTTAAAATTTCGAGCAAGAGAAAGATTTCGAGTATGAAATAGAGGATATTAAATGGCCGCACAGAGATAAAGAAGTTTGTCTTCCAGTCTTTCAAAATATTGCACGAGTATGCGAACATGTTTTCTCCAACTCATTAATAATGCGTAAGGCCTCATTTGATTCACATAGATACTCCTTGATACTCGGTAAAGAACAGATCCAAACACGCGTGATTAGATATCCAAACACACGTGTTAGGATATCCAAACACACGTTAGGATATCCAAACACGTGTGTTTGGAAATCAATTTCCAAAAGAATGCAGTCCTTGAACAAATGTTTATTGACTTCCAGGATAAGAATAATCATTCTTTGCAGTTGACATTAACGTTTACATTGCAATTCAAGAACATTCCAGAATTCAGCTGATCTAACATTCCACGCACACTGCTTTCACCTTCCAAAAGTTCACTGCTAGTACTCGTGGTTTCCGTTACACTACTAGAAGTGCAAGGTCCCAGTAGTTTAGACACTTTAAGATAGTGTCTCTGTAAGAGCGGTCCTGTCGATTTGCTTGAGACACGGATTTCGCTCATTTCTTGTGTTTTATAAGACATTCATGTACCTATACTAAAACCACAGTCCGTTCAAACGGATCTCTGTATTTTTCACAGTTTTACGGAAATTAAATTTCACTCGAGAGAGGCTTGTCGTGACACTTTTCAAGACTTAAATTTAAGACAACTTTGGAGGAAAATTTACAAAAAACTACGGAACTCTTAACGAAACAAATACCACAGCCATGTATATTAACTCTATCTTATCTATCGAGGCGACTTTCGTGAACATCACGTTTCAGCCAAGCAAACAGGAAGACTTGAATGACACCTTTGACACCTTATCTGTTCGCTTATTTCACACACGCGAAAACCGATCAGATTCAAGGTAAATTTTTGAAAAAGCGAGGCGTTCTTAACTGATCCAACTAGCATAGCTAGAAAGTAGGTGCCATAAAAAAGGTAATTACGGAAAAAAAACTGTGCGGCCCAACTCTACGAAAACTTTATATCTCCGTGAACTTACCTAATTTTCGGCAATCTCCAAGTTTGGCTGCCATTTTGAGGGACTTGTAAACATGAAGCGTAGCCGATATAAATCAAGCAGGTAGATCTAAAACCGTCGGAAATACATTCAAATGAACTTTACTTTCAATTCAAGCGCAAAATTTGACATTGTTCGTTAAACTTACCTTTCCTACATTCTCATGCGACCATTTCTTCCAACAATTCAAACACTACAACTGGTGTTCGAGTTCCCCTCGTCGATTCCACCGTAAGAAATAACCTGTGCCACTCAAGCTTCGACTCGAATGTTAAGTACGAATCAAATTACATAACTGCTGCATATTCGAGGCAATATCACGCTGGTATTTTGATTTTCGGATCGACAAGAACGATGATTAGGAAGCGATCGCCACATCATAAACCATGGTGACCTTTGACAAGCCGCTGAGTGAAAACAGTATAGCACGGGGTGGGGTGGGTGGCGGGCTTATCGTCATAAGATACTCGAATACATGCTTAAAAAGCTTTAGGAATTCCATTCTAAACACTGAAGGCATGCTTCGTGGTATAGACAACTTTTATTTTATTCTCATAACTTTCTCCTTTAAATTAGAACTGGTATAATTAAGTTATTAACAAGTCTCTGTACGAATCAAATATTTTTGGAAATAAAACATATCAAACTCTTTCCCCAGCGCGACGAACATTTGTTTTTCTCGGTTCCAGGTGTACGCGACCACTAACCCTAAGTAATGCGCATGCTCTCCGTTGCGAATTTTCAAAATGGCGGACAGGTCAAAGAGGGAAATAAAGAAGCAAAGCGATTTTACAATAAATACTTAACATACACCCCCGTTAGAAAGGCGAATCCACGATAGAAAGATACAAAACTGTATGATATTGAGATCAGGGAGGTTGACAAAATCAACAAGAGAGGTTGAAAATTTATTACGTTGGCTATAGCACATGCTTCGATGGATAGACACCCTTCAGGGCCGATAGAGGATCTGGATATTTTCCGTTTGTTCGCAGCGAAAAGCTGTTCATTCCCTCGGAAAACTCTCTAGAGGATAGAAAAGAATCGTTCCATGGCCAACTTGTTCGTGAAATAAAGAAAAAGCTTTGGTCTGGGCGGCGAGAGGACCCTGATATAAACATAGACCTTAATGTTGACCAATACATTTTCATGGAAGGTCTTGGGAGTGTTTTGCCCGGCGTTCTTCAAAGAGGGAAGATGGTTTACCAGTTGGAGTCAAATAGGGTGCCTGATTCATATCTGGGGCTGAAGTGGGATGAAAGAATTTTAAATGTAGCTGGAGATTTTGCCTATGTTATTCCAGGAACTATTAAGTATTGGCTGGGACAAAGAAGTCCAATCATTGAATGCAAGCTCATCATTGTAGGTGTTCTTAACCCTTTCATAACCTGCTGCCTCCAGGAACTGAATCCTGTTTTTCTTCAGAAACAGTTGTTTGAGGGCATTAACCCCTTTGTGATTTGTGGATCTGAAGAAATCTTTAGAAGCTCTACTATTGTATTTTTCCAAGCCTTGCTGTGTGTAATATGCTATGTTTTGATAAAGTTACAGGAACTCAGGAACATGATAACATAGTGCATGCATGTAGGGATTGACATCTTTTGCTTGGTAAACTTTGAGAAAGTGCTCAAACTATGATTTGATATTTCTTTGCAGTTCAAGAATACCCTCTTCAAATGTAAAATGTAGCTTCAAATCACCAATTATGTCCATAAATTTAGCCCAGATCCCTTGTATGTCTTTGTTTTGACTGCAATGATGGACAAGCATAGGTTGGAATGTTTATATTCTGGAAGAGTTTCAACTTTTCTGGTTCAGTAAGATCTCTATATTCCAGCTTTTTGCTCTCTTTGTTGATTCTAAAATTAAAAGTGATTCCCATACTTTTAATATAAATTCTTCATAACATGCCAGGTGTTTATATTTATCCCTTGGGAATCCATCAGAGGTTTTTTTCTCAATAGCATCACTTCTTCTCAGCTCTCTTATGAACAAGTCAATCAAAACATCTGAAATCCTCAGAAAAAAAAATGTAATGTATCTATGATGACATGGTCCATAGATATAAAATCAAATAATGGTTGCGCCTTACAGTTTAATTTCTTTCCAGTGGAAAACCTTGCTATTTTGGTGACAGTTTTAGCACCAAATTTGGGGTCATTAATTGACCATGTTTTGCTTGTGTCCCACCGTTGCTCCCTGGGACACTTGCACCACACACAAGCAGAATCACGGTCATTTGCCCTGCCTAAACCACATACCAGTGCTAAAAATTTCAAATCTCCATCTAAAAAGTATTCAATTTTATAGGTGCAATTATTTGCACTCATCTCCTTTAAGTTTGACATTTCCATTTGAAGGTCTGCTAAGCTGTCTCTCAGATTATCATGTGTCTCTGTAGTTTTGATAACAGCAAGTATATAATTTCCCTTCACACCCATTGCCACATCCTTTTCATGGAGAATAGTAAAAGTGAAGTTGACAACTGTAAGCCCCTTTCTAATATTTGTAGCATCACCACTAAGCTTGATCTTAATAGTTTCTCCATCATTGATTTCTCCATTCTTCTGAAGCCTAACAATGTGCTCTTGCAAGCTTTCTGCAAATCCTGACTGAACAACTTCAGCATCTCCTGGTGTTGGTTTCAAGTTCCATTTACTGTTTAGCTCATTAATTTGCTTCTTGATGGAATATATATTGGGGAGATCATTAGCCTTAATGGCAATTTCATGCCAGGCCTCATTTGAAATAATGAATTTATCTTTAAGGTAGAGCCACATATTTATGTTATCAATGTCATCATTATTAAGGGCCTTTGGGTCAGACTCTGTAAATGGCAGCTCTCCCTCTCCAACAAGATTGAAAGTTTCATATTGATTAGTCTCAGTGTTGAGGACTTCAATTTTGGTTGCAACAAAACTGTACAGCCCAAGAAAGGAGAGTGTAGTTTGGCAACTACTACTCTTTTGATGGTGCTTGGAATAGTCATTGAACTTCTTCTTAGCTGGGCCTCTACCTTTTTTCCCATTTGTAATCACTTTTTGGCCAACTGAATAAATTTGTTATTTTAGAAGGCCCCTTTCTTCTCAGCTTTCTCGAAAGCTTCTCGGGATTTTTTATCCACTCGCAATCGCTTTGCCTTCTCCTGTACCAACGATTCTTCTAATTTTATTTTTTCTTCCCTCAACTGGCTGTTCTCATCTTTAAGCTGATGTACATCAACCTCGTTGTAATACACCTTAAATCGATACCGAGGGCCCGTTTCCAAATTGCTAAGAAGTGCATTTAGTTGCCGCGATTACTAGCTTTCTTGACAGCTTTCTGAAAACAGAATATTTTCTTTCTGAAGACTTCTGATATATGGCTATTGATTATTATACCTCGTATACCTGATTGCTCAAACACTTTGTTTACAATTATTGAAAGGACCGACTCATGGTTTTCTCTGAAAACTTCTTTGCTTTGAAATAGTATATATTAGTAAGCTGAAACGAAAAATTAATCAGGGAAGTTTACGAAAAATCCAGCGAACAAGCTTAAAAAAGGCATTTATTTAGACTTCATACTGCGATGAACTTCACAAATCTTACTTGTTTATCTCGTAAGTAAACAATGGCAGATTGATTCCCGAAGTGCTTTCTGAGTTTCCCGATCCCTCTCCTACTGCTTTCACGCTCACAAAACAGGAAAAAATTAAAAGGAGGAAGATACAGCTGTTTTGAAACGCCATCTGACGAGGGTAAATCTGCTTTTTGTTCGACACTTTACATATCAAAACAAAGGAAATTTGTTCCTCTTTTCGATTCTGGCGGTACATTTTTAAATTGCGCTTGCGTAAAAGGGATATCGCCCGAGACGCTTCGCTCGGTTGTGTTTTGAACAAAAACGCCTTGTTAATTTCACGCAACCGCTCGGAGAAAAGGTTCAAATGACGAGGGTAAAGCTTTACCTTCAAGTTAGAAAATTAGCGAAATAGAAAGCCACAATATTGTAGTTTAATATTTCAGAGGTACATTGAGTGCTTTTTCCGTAGAGAACTCGCACAATGGTAAAATGTTCGAAAATTATACTCGATTTGAGTGGGGCGTTGAAGTGGGCGTGGTCACTATATTCATGTTAAGACTATTTGTATCCCGTGAGTTTGATATGTTTCAACCCCCATTCAAATTTTGCATGCAGTTAGACACTCAGGGGGGGATACACAAAAATGCCCTTTTTAAAGGTCGCAGCACCATTGTTGCCATGGTAACAACGGCTGCTTATTATGGGCCTGGGGCCACATTTTCATACAAAAACGTCGCCAAAAAAGAGTGAAATGTAAATACAACATTACAAATGGCTACCATACATAGTAACATCCTTTGTCTTGACTTTGATACATTTAATATTCCCTGTGATTGAATGTGAACACACCAATAGATTATTCATCTCGGTACAATTTCGGTCATTTTTGAGACAAAGATATTTCGAATCATCTGAAAACTGTCAGAAAATTTAAAAAAATTGAACTGAATTGACACGCTTGTTTCCAGGAAAAATGGTGTTACTAGCATTGATGTTTACAGAAAGCCGACACGCACAGATAGATATCTGGATTTTTCTTCACATCATGAATTAAAACATATAGTCGGTGCGGCCTCGACCCTTCTATTCCGTGCAGCCAACCTTCCGAGCACCATTGAAGGTAAAAGACGCGAGACTAGCCACGTTGCCGAAGCCTTAAAAGCTAATGGCTTCCCATCTATAGTTATTTCCAACATTATAAAAAAGAAGTCAGCTCCGACGACTCCTACACCGGAAGAGTTAGTGTCCATGTTCTCCAAATGGGCCGATCCATCAGACACATCTCTGGGTTTCGCTTGTCTTCCCTACATCAGCCGCCTGACTGAGCCCCTTACCAGATTACTTCGTAAAAATGACATTCGTGTGGTTAGCAAACCAGCTAAAACCCTGCAACAAGAATTCCCGTCACCTAAGTTTAGGCAGCCCTTAGATCTACAATGCAATGTTGTCTACAAAATTCCGTGCTCTGACTGCTGTTGGAGTTATGTAGGAGAAACTGGCAGATGCTTTAAAACCCGGAGAAAGGAACATCAACGAAATCTTAAAAACTATACGAGTGGCTCGAACATTGCCAACCATGCGTGGGAAAACAATCACGCGATTGACTTTGAGGGCGCTACCGTGATAGACAAAGGCAATTACCGCGTCCGAAAAACACTAGAATCTTGGCATACCGCAAAAACTGTCAGCGCAGACAAAAATTCTAAACCGTTACCAAGACAATATTCTATCTTATTGTAATTTGATTTTGTTTTATTGTCCATTTTTTAGCTTTCCACACTTCTATTGTATTTTTTAGTTCTTAATTTTTTCTCACCCTCCCCTCTATATATTAAAGGCTATAGTATAATAGCCAAAAGCTCATATTTTAAAGCCTTTTTAACCAGAGAACGTTCTTTACCTTTTTTACTATGTCAGAAAATTGTTAGAAAATTTGCATAAGATATGATGAGGAGAAACTTATTACCGCCGCAGTGCAATCGAGTCAATCAATGTTTCCTTCCATGTCTTGATGAAGAAAAACTCATAACAAAGTGCGAAATAAAATATTTAATGAAATCATTATGTCATAATTCCACCTTTCAAACAACTTATTATCCACACGTAAATCGTAACTTGTCACTTGAACGAAACGCCCCATGGTTAATATCTAATCTGGATTGCTTCATGTCCTTCAGGAAAAAGAACAGCGATTTCATCACCATTATTTTCCATACTTTTCTCCCGGATATCTTTTACAAGCTTAAAGATGAAAATAACGCAATATCCCAGTGATTTACAAGAGAGGAAGTAAAAGGTCTCTTTAATTTTCCCCTGAGGTGGCCGGCTCATAAGGAAGAAAAAGGAGATCGCTCAGTCCAATAACGTTGGTCTATAGAGATTATCAAGCTATTAACTGAGAAGTTAAGAGGTTTTCTTTTTTGTTTTTTGGTTGGTTTTACATAGAATGCGCAGAAATCTGCTGATATTTCCAAAAATGTCCATTTCTCGTCTTCTTGGGGGCGATCGATGGAAACTTTATGGAGAAATACAGCGTCACGCTATCCTGACAACGTATATGTTTATGACAAACGACCGGTGTGACGATACTTTCGTGTAGATCAGCCGACTTCAACATGTTTCAAATGACATACAAGTATATCAGTGTACCTTCAGAGGACTTCGGATCGCTCAAATTCCCATGAAAGAAGGTGCGGCACTCGGAATCTGGATGATATGCACACGATTTGAGGTATATGTTTGTAGTTACGTCGAGTAGTCCTTCATGAAGGTTGATCAATTTTTTTTAAAAGATGACAACCAGAGGCGAGATTTCTTTTCGGGATATTGCTCATAAGATAACATTCTTCCAAAGCCGTGCATGTTTCACCTTTCTGAAACATTTGTTGTTGAAAACATTAGATGTAAACATCGCCAAATTATGCAATATCTGATTTTGAGCTTTTTTCGCGAATTTCCCCTTTGCAAAGTAGAGGCAGGCCCCCAGAGATTTTTACATATTTAAAAACAAGAATATTATAACCAGCAAGTTGGGTAGTTTCAGTTCCAGAATCGGTATACTTTTGAAGAAATTCGGATAAACATTTTCCCTGTTTTACCCGACAACAAAAATGACCGAAACTGTACCGAGATGAATGATCTATTGGTGTGTTCACATTCACTCTCAGGGAAAATTGAATGAACCAAAGTGAAGACGAATGATGTTACTATGTATGGTAGAGGTGCCAATTTGTAATGTTGTATTTAGCTTGACATAGAGAAATAAACATTTCACTCATTTTTTGCGACGTTTTTGTATGAAAATGAGGCCCCAGGCCTCGAACAAGCAGCCGCTGTTACCATGGCCACAAGAAAGTTGCGGCCTTTAAAAAGGGTATTTTTGTGCATCCCCGCTGAGTGCCTAACTGCATGCAAAATTTGAATGGGGGCTGAAAATTTTTATTTCCTAAGATGTTTGATTCTTACAGAGACTTGTTCTTAACAGTGCGTAAAGATTAAGCCAGATGCATGTCTGTACACAGCAGTCGAAGCCAACGTAATTACCTGTAATTGTTTTTATATCGAGAATTCAGCAATTTCCCGCCTTCAACCATCAGGTACATGATAGTGTGTTCCCTAATTATTCCTTCACAAGGAGTCATTTTCTCCGAGGTTGGTTCCCAGCCATGCGTCCTGTTTTGCGTGACAGGCCCGTCGATGGGAAAGTTGCCTCTTTCAAAATTGGTTTTGTGCACGAGAGTGTTGCCTCTGAGTAAAACACATTTCAGAACGCAAAATGAGTAAAACATAAATGAGCAGCTGTGTAAGAAAATTTTGATTCCACCCACAGGCAGCCCAAGCTGTGATAAGATCATCTTGCGCAGTAACAGTCATGGCGGAATTATAAGAGTTTGTATGGGAATATGTACGACCGCTCTAAGGACTGAACAAATACGTCAATTTCTCAATAAAAATACCTCACCTTACTTCCACAGCGTATCGCCTGTTATCTGACCGCTTACTTTGATGAAAAAAACCCATTTTGGCGAGTTGTCCATTTCGGGGTTTTCCACGTACATAAAAAAAGCCCTTACGTACAAAAAAAGAAAGGGAGACCAGACGAGTGACAATCCTTGTAATTATTTTTCGAACCGCTACCTTTGTGGGTGATATTCAACGTTTCAATGAATTGGCAAGTTGAGGCCGAAATCGTTTACAAGGCGGAGTTTTACGATTACATGGTTTAGTGTAACGATAAGGTTTGAAAACTTGATTGATCGAAAAAAGTGTAATCACCGAGTTGCAATTCGCTTACTTGCTTTGAATGAGACATCTTGAGATCCACTTTACAACCATAGACGTGACCCTTGGCTAAGCGGGAAGAGCATTTACGCGGCTATGAAATGCAGTGTACTGAGACTACAAATGACCCACTTTGACACTTTCCTGAATTCTGTTTTGTCTTGTGCTATCTAATGCTCGACTTAAAGAAACCAAAACCACTTAAATGCACCACTACGTGCACCAGTTTGGAGGATTCCCCTTAAAAAAATTTACCCGTTTCCGCCCCGCATTATGTAGCCATACGGCAAATTATACAACTACATGATGTATCTGTCGAAGCTGGAGTTGAACAAGTCTGCTACGTGAATAATGTTTTGATAAAAACGCCTCATCATACTGCAAAATAAAGGGATTTTTGTCTTTACAAGTATATTACAGGTATGTCTAATAGACAAAAATAAAAACGCCGTATCACACTGCAAAATAAAGGATTTTTGTCTGTACAAGTATAATACAGGTATGTCTAATAGACAATTTCAAAAAGGTACGTGAAGGATTTTCGTTAATTGTACCGCTGCGATCCAGTTTGTAAGAAAGATTCTTTATTTATCTCTTGTCTAGACTTTGCATGATATTGCTGTTACTGTTTGGTAAATTCCATTTCGGTCTTTCAATTTGGTTGCTATTTTTCTCCGATCTATTATCAGGGCTCTTCTGAATACTCCGTAAATTTCACTTTTACCCTAAAAATATTAGGGTTACTTTTAAAAAGGTTTTCAATCCTATAATTTTTTTTAACGAATGAGTACTTTCTGGCATACGTGAGTAAGGTGTTAAAAATTTATTGGACTGGCAGGATGCTGATCTTTTACAAGTATGCACCAGAACAGTGGATAGCGTTGAAGGCGCGTTCTGACCGGCTACTGCACTCTGAACTGATCCTTTGTTATTCTTTAAAGGGTAACTGACGGCTAAAAGGTCGCTTTTTCGGAATACCGTCTTAACGCCTCAAATAGCACATTGAAACAGATACAAGGTGCTTGGTATGCCTCTTTGTGCCTTTTTTCGCCGAGAAAACGGTCCTCATTGCAGCTTCGTGAGTCATCTGCCGTAAACGCTTCGATTTTAATCATGTGACCTTGTACGTCACGCGTGTGTACATTATGCAAAGTAAATATGGCGGATGGTAACTCGAGTAAAAGTAGTTCTATTTCGGGGTCTGATTATTCGGATTTTGAGGCCTCGATGGAGAGTGAACATAATGAAGGGGCTTATCAACCTGCTGGTGAAATGAGGTCCTCGCGATTTGAACCACCTGGACGAACCTAAAATATATCGCGAGAGTCAAAGGAGGACCGTGGGCCCTTGAGCCGCGGCCGCTTCAATAGTACATTCAATTAAGTGCAATACTTCAATTAGTACAGAGTGTTAGTGTGGAGATTGCCAATCAATGTGGAGGGAGAAAGAAAACATCTCTTTCCAAAAAGTAGATGTGGTCAAAAATAAAAATTTGGAGGATGTTACAGCGGAACAGTTGCAGGCAGAAGCCAGATGTATTGTCCAGCATCCAGCGTTAGAGGAAACTGGTGAAGGCTGACTCCGTCTGCATTTTTTGGGTACAAAAAATCACTATACAGCGCTTCCCTGGCTTTCGTTTTCTTCATTTTACATCCTGTTGTTTTCCGTCCATCTTGTAAATGTCAACACGGCTAAGAGTGGTACAGGTTTGGATAACTTGAGGGTGAACATATATCTATTTTAAAGTTCAGGTCGTAAATTTAGAAACATTACGTGCTTGTTATTTCCGTAGCACGAGTTTGTCGCTGACTCGGTTCCTTTTTATCACCAAAGCACTGCGTTTTAACCGGTAGGGTCTCAGGCTGTCGGCTTGCTTTAGTTACGATAAATGAGCAGGAGTAATTTACTGTTCACTCAGCTGACAGTTGTACATTTTTGAAACGAGTAACCTTTCATTGAACTTAGGCACACGAATGTGCTATATATATATATGCTTCTCAATGCCAGTTGTAATCATTCTTGGAGCTCTCTCAGCTAGAGACGATGCTTTAGGGTCAAAAGCTGTCGGCTTGTTTTGGTTACGATAGACGAGCGTGAGCAATTTACTGTTCACTCAGATGACAGTTGTACATTTTTGAAACGAGTAACCTTTCATTGAACTTAAGCACACGAATATGCTATATATATATATATATATATATATATATATATATAACTAACTGCAGACAGTACTGTTTCGGCCTTCTGGGCCTCATCAGTGCAGTGCTGATGCTAGGATGAGGTAAGGCTATATAGCCACCCAAAGTGATCTCACATGTGTGGTATCATCTAAGCCATGCCAGAGTGCTCAAACTAGATAAACTAGTGAGCATGCATAATGCTAGCAGCAATGACTCATCCTAGTAGAGTGCTCAATTTGGACATGAAAGCAAAGCTTTGTATGCCGCAGAGCTATATAACTATATATATATATATATATATATATTGCATACTCACTAGTTCTTCTAGTTTGAGCACTCTGGCATGGCTTAAGTGATCCCACATGTGTGAGATCACTTGGGGTGGCTATATTGCCTTACCTCCATCCTAGCATCAGCACTGCACTGATGAGGCCCAGAAGGCCGAAACAGTACTGTCTGCAGTTAGTTATATATATATATATATATATATATATATATATATATATATATATATATATATAAATAAATATATGTATGCTCAATGCTAGTTGTAATCATTCCTGGAGGACTCTAAGTTAGAGACAAAAAGTGTTGAAGGAAATGAACAGAAAGTTACAACAGCAAAAAGTCTTTGTGCTATTCACCAGTCTCCGTAAAAAAAATAAAAAAGAATAATTCTTGGACATTTCCGGAACGTGAAAGAAGAGTTTCGTTCACGAAACCAGATGGCGACCACCCATAATCCGCGACAGTACTTAGCGCTTAGTCACGCTCACTCCAGAACCAATGGGCCTGAGGTCACAATGATATACACCGGACAAAATCTAAACTCCAATACTTTTCGGCATGGACTAAACATATCTTTATAAGTATATGATTCCATAATGGTTAGGAAGAACAAATTATGGGAATATATTTTTTTTACAGCTGTTTGGAATGGTGTGCAAATAACCTGCGACTCTGAATACAGAGAACCGATCCGTCGCCTTTCAATTATTCAACCTTCATTATTTAATTTCTCACTTCGTAGTTCATAGTCTCTAAATGGTGGCCTATGTCAGACTGGAAAAAAAATTTTTTTTTCGCTGGTAAATTCCGGCAGCAGCCGAACAGGGAGGGCGAAATTGTTACGTTCAGGTCTTGACATGACACTTTTCACTACCTTACACACGTGTGACGTATCACATCAAGTGACCTGCATTGAAACGTTTTTAAAATGGCCTTTAAGGATAACAATCAAAAAATCTTCATTGTACTCAGCAGGTAATTTAGTGTTGACAACTGAGTTGAAAACGTAAATTGGCCATCGTAAAGAGTAAAAAAGAGTTGACGTTTCGAGCGTCAGCCCCTCGTCAGAACGATTCTTTGTACTCACTCTTGATCAAAAAGATCATTCCAGACTCTTCTTGTATTATAAATGTATCTTTTGTTAACTTGTGTGAAGAAAGTATTAAACACAGATGGCAGACGTCTATTGTGAAAGTTATACATAAAGACTGCGATATTACGAAAAACAAGGTCAGGCAGTTTAACAATATTTAAGCATTTGAAAATTGGACTGGAATGCTCACGAAAGTCAACACTCGTATAGCTCTCTTTTGTGAAATGGAAAAAGGCTGGGTAGTTGAAGAAGAAGTGTAATTCCAAGAAATTAAACCATAGGTTAAGAAGGGATATATTAAAGCATAATATAGCTTAACCAGAATATCTGAATTCACATAATAACGAAGTTTAGAAAGATTCCCAATATTGCGCTTAATCTTTTCAGCATTGTGGCGTACTTGACTTTTCTAAGATAAATTAGAATATATTACAATACTTAGATATTTTTTCTGAGTACTCTTGGTTTAAGTTAATGCTATTTAAAGAGAGTATGATATGAAAGGGTAACTTTCTTCGTGGAGGGTGGAAAATGACGAAAGTCAACCAAGTATGAATATTTACTAGTTCATTGTTTACTTTGGATTCAAGGACTTTAAGATTTTTGCGTTTATAAAACAGATTGGCATCATCTACATATAAATGAAAATCTAGAATTTCAGAGTAGTAACTGAAATCATTTACATCTACAAGAAATGAAAGCGGGCCGAGAACTGAGCCTTGAGAAACACCACAAGACACAGGATGAGGATCAGACTCAGTTTGCCCCAAGGAAACATATTGATATCTGTCGTAAGATAGGAGATGAACCAATCCTTGGTAACACCACGAATGCCATAATAATCTAGTTTTTCAATCAAGATATTACGATTTACAGTATCAAAGGCTTTACTGAAATCCAAAAATATACTTCTAGAAAATTCCTGGCAGGATGCTTACGATAGCATGATCCGTGGAGTGTTTCCGCACGGAAGCAAAACTTCTTACAATAAATTACTTTTTTCTTCTCCAAAAATTCAAAATTTTTTTATGCATCAACTTTTCTAACAGCTTGCTGAATAGATAGAGAATAGAAATGAGACGATAATTATTTAAACTTGTTTGCACGCCCTTTTTAACAACAGGCGTTTATTTACACGAGGAATATACTTTGTCAAATTATTTCCAATATTAGCAAAAAAATTATTATAAGCATCAGCCATTGACTTAAAATCATTTAATTCAACATCCTCAACAGGTAATTTAGTGGGAGTAGAGCCAGATCTGGATTTAAGATTAACAAGTTGTCTTATCCCCTACCATACTCTCTTGGAATCAGACTTGCTTACATGGAAATAATTATTATAATAATTGTTTTTACTTACTTTTAATAAGTGATGAATTTTATTTCTATAAATCTTGAATTTGCTGTGATAATATACAGATTTAGCTGAAATATACTTCTTGAAAAGTTTATTTTTTATGTTGACTGAGACCCTGAAAGTGGTAGTTATCCATGGCTTAGATTTCATTCTTTATAAACGTTTAGAGAGTTGTATGAGAGGGATATGAACATCAATTATGCCTTTATGAGACTCTAGTGTAAAAGGAGTCAAAAATTATATTAGGATCAGGATTAACATGTAATACACCTTTCCCCGTTCGCTTTCCTTTTACTCGGAAGACGATAGCTCGTTGATGTATCCTCTTTTTTCAGGTCAACTCCTATCTTTCGACCGAGCTCCACTACAATTTCGTTCGTATCTTCCCGCGTGTCACTAGAAATCTCTGGAATACCCCGGATTTCCATGCAGTCTCGTCTCGATTATTGTTCAACTTTGTTAAATGATTCCTTTAAGACTTTTAGCTGGCTTGTAGTATCCAGGAGCTTACCCTTAGTAGTAGGGGAAAGGCGGGTTCTGGCTCATTTTTATTTTAGCTATTAATTTATGGCAAACATTCGATAAGTAGTACCTTTTTAAACAACATTATCAATATTTCACGTGCATATACTATTAAATTATTGAGAACTTTCGAGAATTAGTACCCGATTGCGTGTGTGTTCACTCTGTCTGGTAGAATGACTCGCTTATCATCATTGGCAGATAATGCGACTTTGTTGATCTCTTTCATGAAAATATCATGATTCCGACTTCGAAGGGTGTTCATTTTCCGATACTGTTTTCCACCACCGAACAGACATCTCTTATAGTCATCGAAGCTGATGGTACTCTCCACTACTCCCTTTTTGACTCCCTTACACTTTTTCATCTCACCTCCTCCATCAAACATCCTGTAGCTATAAAGTTTTGCTCTCAAACCGACAAACTCCTCAATGATTTTTCCACCTGCCTCATCTTTGAACTTTCCAATAACTTTTTTGTTCACTTGCGGTAACCCAGAAGAATGATCTTTCGGAATGTTACTTGTGTCAAACAGACAATCTACATCATCAATTATATCTTTCTAAAAATCTTCAGTCTGAATCTCATAGCAAAGACTATCTGTATCAGTGAAAAGAAGCTTTGCTCTATCTCCATACTTGGATTTTACATAGTTGTAATGAAAGTCATACATCAAAACCTTGCTGAGATCGAGGATACACATTCCGAGATAGACAGGTTTGTTGAAATAAACCTCTGTCTTTCTCATCTCTATTGCACAAAGATTCTCGGAAAATATGGTACAATGTTTGAAGTTGGGTCTCTTTGCCAACATTCTCCCCTTCTCTTCTGAGTTGACAAGTCTGACATCAACCCGTTTCCGAATGTTTTCCATCGTCTTGCCTTAGACAGAGTTGTTCATAAGTTTGAAAAAGTCTTTCTCGAAATCGTTGTCAGCTTTGGTTCTTAACTCTGTATTGAGATCGATGTATCTCTTCATCCACTCTCGCTCTTCAAACCTGATGATGCGATGAATCTTTCCAATCTCTATTCCAAGACTCATGTAAAGCTTCAAAGTCTCATGATGGATGATGTATTTTTTCTTTTCATTCAAGGTGCAGAGAAGTTTTTTTACTTTCCCAACCGACAAATTCTCAGGAGCGAGAGGATAGTCGTCAAAGTGATCTTTTAACTCTTCCTTGACTTCCAAATCAACTTCGAGAATGCAAGGAAAATTTTTCCACTCGTCAAAGTCTTTCTCATCAACCCATCTAAAACCATGTGTTGGTAGACTCTTACTCATCGCCCAACCGTAGAGGTTGTTTGCGTCAAGATATGTGATGAACTTTGAAGGTTTAGAGGGGTCAAACTTCTCACCCATGTATCTGTTGTTCGCTTTTGAGTACCTTGTTGGAATCATGGAAATCCCACCACGAATACCTTTCTCAAACATATGTAACATGTTCGGATCACTCAACAACTAAAGCTTTATCTTTGTCAACTTGAGACATGCATCCCAGGCCAACCCAGGCGCGGTGTAGTACCAGCAGGGGTCGAGATCGTAGTTCTCTTTGCAAACCTTTCGAAAGTTTTCAAAAACATCACACAGCAATAGAACATCACTTCGATTATAAAGATTGTGATAGTCTCGCATCGTCTTCATTCCGAAGGTTTTTCACACCCTCTGCGCATGCTCATACTCTTCTTTAGTTATTCCACTTCCACTGAGAATAGAGAAGAAAGCTTCGATCGGTGGAAGTTCAGTTTCATCTAATTTATCGATAGAATCTAACCACTCGTAAGGATAGACACCCTTTCTTTTTAAAATATCAAGCTTCTCTCCATCAAAGTATCTTTTTGTATTCTCAAAAGAGTCATCCTTTTTGACGAGGTTGTTGACAAGCTTTGCAAGGCTGGAAGCCATGAATTTGAAGCTGTCAATAAATCTCAACTCTCTCTCTTAACAGCAACGTCTTTGTTTTCTTTCTCGTTAAAAAACTTGTCAACGATGATGCTCTTTGTGAAGTTGATGTATTTTTCTGTGTTGTTGGGAATGCAATTGATTTCACCTTCTGAAACACCGAGATTTCTGACAAAGAGATGTGCGTCATAATTTGCCAAGTTGTGGAAGACAACAGGAGTGAAATTTGGTCGTCTAAATCTCAGGTTGCAAATATTATGTGCAGCTCCTCGAAATTTGCCGGTATAATGACAATGATCACGAACTTTTTCATCTCTCATCTCGAAAGCTCCTCCGCATAACCAACAACACTTCGCCTTTTCAAAGACCTCAACATCTTTGTTCGTGAAGATCATCTCTTTTGGGGGGTGGTTTTTGTATATTGCCTTAACCTCCTCTTCAAGCATGTCAACAAATATCTGCGCAACATCTTCATCTTCAGACTTTGCTGTATATTCAACCAGTTTCGAATGTCTGTCATCGAAAGAACATTTGACAAAGTAACAAAAACTCACCGGGATATGTTTCTGCTTCTTCTCAGTATAACAATTCATAGGATTCGGTTGAACGGTGTGTAAAGGTTTGATGATCGACTCAAAGTCAGCATAGATGACGAATGGCATATCCATCTTCTTGTGGTGGTTCTTGAAAGAAAGAAAAGTTTCATCTCTCGGCATTTTTTCTCTCACAGCCTCATGATCTCGACAGAGTTCACGGTGGGTGTCAAACACTTTCTGAGTTCCGAAATAATTTAGACATCTATCACAGATAAACTTCTTATTTTTCTTTTTTGATAGATCACTTGATACAAGCCTACTTAAATCTTTGATAAGACAGTAATGCTGTTTCTCACCATCACATAACAGAAGAAGATGAATGCGGGACTTGATGCTCTCAACATTGCTCACTCTCAAGGGTTTGAGTCCTCCTTCGTAGATGTAAACGTTGACAGCAAGACTTGGATTCAAAATTTCGAAACGGTGAATATCCTTTACGGTGAGTGGAAACTTAAGCCCACCCCAATTCAATTTCTTTGCCTGCTCTCTCAAAACTTTTGTCACACGCTCAGCATTTTTCACAACAGGATTCAAAGCTCTTGTAACACACCATTTGAAACATTCGTCATCTTCATTCTTTATGTTTATGATAGCCTTTTTTCTCGCAAGATTATTTGGTAGCTTAATGTATGATGAACCATTCAAAGGAGTATATTTCACCGTATGCAAATCTAAACCCTCAATCGAATGGAGAACCCATCCACTTCCTTCTCTCGTAAACTTAGCCAAACTCTCTCTTATTTTGTCAACACCTCTCTGATAAATATCTTCTCTATCAGTCTCTTCAAATACAATCTCTACGAAAGATTTAAAATATACAAGCTTTACCGTAGTCTCACCTGTCGCAATGTTTGTCTTTGACATGTTACACCTCAGAACGAACTCTATCTTGATATTCTTCTGCGTTTGCAGAAAGTTGATAACAATCGGTTTCACAGCCTGAAGAAATCCCAACACCCCATAACCTTTCACCCCATCAATCGTATATTTTTTTGTGAATTGTTTCAATGCAGACTTGCTCTCAACAAGTGTGAAACTGGGCTGAGTTCTTTTCTTGTAGAGGTCAGCGATATGTGTTTTGAAATCTTTCAATTTGTCATCAACTACAACTCTCGGTGCATCGATCTCTTTCAACCACTGGCTCCAATCCTCTATCACTCTCTTCCCATCATCGACAGCTTTCTTATTCTTCTTTACGAGTGCTGGCTTCACTGGACTCAAGATTTTCTGAGATTTTGGTATCTCATGTGTAGGAATAGGAGCATCGAGTAAATTTACTCTTGATGGTGTTGATTGATTTATGAATTCAATAAGCTCTGCTTTTCGAAGCTTTGAGTATCCACGAAGGCCTCTCTCTTTTGCAATCTGGCGAAGTTGTACGACAGTATTTCTATCCATTTTATTATTAAGTTATTTTTTTTAAACCATTTTTTTAAAATTTTTTTCATCACTCGGTTTAAGTGATGAAAACATGCTTTAATCTTTACACTTCTTCAATGTATAACTTTCAAATCTGAGCTTGTATTTTATCCCATCAATAACTATTGTGTCTTTTTTTTTGGCGATTCTATAACCAAATCTTCCAGAATTTACGTTAAAATGTTTCGCAGCGGCATTTATTGAGGGAAAAACAAGTTCTTCTCCTTCTGAATCAACAGGTTGAAGTGTTACTCTTTTCTTCACACCTGTAAAT
This sequence comes from Pocillopora damicornis, assembly GCF_964200805.1. NCBI lineage: Eukaryota > Metazoa > Cnidaria > Anthozoa > Scleractinia > Pocilloporidae > Pocillopora > Pocillopora damicornis. The sequence goes on from NC_142671.1 coordinate 37,214,637, forward strand.
TTTGCACGAGGAGGTGGAGGAGGAGGAGGGTTTTTAATTAACTCAATCAATTGTTTTTTTTTTAGTTTATAACGACCTTTCAAACCCATCTCTTTCGCTATTTCCATGAGTGCAGGTTTTGAATAAGACTCAAGATCATCCATCTTATTATTATCAAATATTCTTTTAAGACTTTTTTCTTTTCATTTTTTTTCATTTTTTCATAACCCTTGAAGTTCACTCTCATCAACCCATGAGTTGAATTTTTCTGGGTAACTACTCCACTTCACGAGAGCTTTCCCTTTGCTCTTTCGAATAACCTTCTCAATTCGGAAAACATCTTGCTTTGCTCTCAACATCTCTTGTTCGTAGAAAGTGCCTTTGATCTCTTCCCCAAGCAGATCCTTCAACTTGTAAGTGATCGGGTTGGAATATTGAACCTCATCAACAACAAAAATCTCCTCTGTCCAATTCGGGGTGAATCCTTTGTCGAACACTTTTCGTTTGAATTTGGTGATACGAACATGATCACCAACAGTAAATTTTGGCTCAATTTTGACTTGTCTCAAATCACCAAAGAGATTCATAAAAACTTCATCCTCATTCTTTTTCTTGGAAGCCTCAACAGGTGACATCTTAATCGATCTATGTTTTCGATTGTTGTACTTCTCGACAATGTGTGGCAGGATGTCGAGATACTGTGTGTTGTTCTGAATGGTAAACTGCTTCCACATCTCGGTTTTGATCGTACGATTCCACCTCTCACAGACAGATGATTTCTCTTCATTCTCTGTCGAGTACATCTCAACACCTTTGCTCTTCATCAAGTTTTTGACATGACTGTTGTAATACTCTGATCCTTTATCAACCCAGAGCCTCTTCGGTACCCGCCCCTGGGTGAATATCTTTTTGAACCCCTCAGCCACACTCTCACCCTTTTTATTCTTCAACGGAACAATCCAACCGTATTTACTGAAGACATCCAAAACCATCAGCAGATAACGATAACCTTTATTCCACTTTGCAAACTTTTGCATCTCGACGAGATCAGAACACCAAATCTCATCAATTCCCTTGACATTAACCTGTCGTTTTCTAAAGTTTCGTCTCACCGGTCTATGCAACTCATCTGCTAATTCTTCTCGCCACCTTTGACTACTTTTTTTCAGCTTTTTTTTCCCAAACCCAGACCAAGCTTTTGTTTTGAGTTGATAATGTTTCTCGCAGCCCAATGGCCCCACTGCCTTTCGGAGAATGGTATCTCATCAAGAGCTTTGACCATCTTTCGATCAGCCACATTCTTACACTTCTTCGGATTAGTGCTGTTTGCACAGACACTATAATCAACATCATGTTGCATAGAGACAGCGTCCGTCGGACCTGTGGGTGGGTCATAGATCTCCAAAATCTCTCCTGTCATTGGATTGTATCGAACCTGATTTTCAAGGGGGTTGTACGGTCCTGTATACTTGTGCCCTGGAAGAGTCCAACCACCGTCCGGTTTTGGTAGTTTTCCGATAGCTTTGTGAATATCGATAAATCCTCCTGGCATTCCACCACTGATAAACCTTACCTTTGTACTACCACACTCTGCACACGTCGATTTGATCATTGGACGACCGTTCTTTGCAATCTCCCGTCTTTCACTCCCAGGTACGGAATCGGTCTTTTTTCTCTGTTTGACACAATAAATCTTCATCTTTTGAATAAATTCAATTTAAATTCGTTAAATTTTTTCATTGAAATTTTTCATGCATGTTTCTTTTATTTTGTCGAGGAAAAGAAATTCAAAAGGTTTAAGTCTTGAGAACAGATCTGGTTCAAAACTATTCTCACTAGCGATTAAACCTCGATGACGAGTCATTGTAGGTTTGTACACAATCAGATGAGAACAGTTCAATCTGATGTCAACAGGTGTCTTGTGATATGATTGACTCAGATACACCGGTGAGATCAAATGATGTCTTCCATCAATAAAATGCTTCAAGATCTTTTTCTGTACATCATTAGATGCAGCCATAAGATCGTCAAAAATCACAACCTTTCTATTCCCACTTTGATACTCTGTTGTGTCAAGAATTTCATCAGGGTTCATCACATGCAAAATCTCATACCCAAGTTTCTGTGAGTGTTGACGCATAATCTTTTGAAGATCTTGTATCAACTCTTGATGAGTGTTTGGTGTGTAGAGGTAAATCTCATCGTAAATGACAAGCGGTTCTCTCAACATATACATTAGGGTGTTTGTCTTTCCACTTCCACTCGGACCAGCGATCAGCATCCTATACTCTTCATCAAGAAAGTCAACACCAGGTACTCTGCTCTTTCGAGTTACACTTGAAGAAGGTGTATTTAATTTTGGAATTTTAACCATTTACTAATAGTTATACAAAGAAAATAATTGATAAAATTGTAAAACAGAAAGGAACACTTATCTCAAAAGATAAGCGACAAAAGTGTAATAACAGAAAGGAACACTTATCTCAAAAGATAAGTGTTAATATTGCAAAAGCAAAAAGATCATTTATCTCAAAAGATAAGTGTTAAAATTGCAAAAGCAAAAAGAACATTTATCTCAAAAAGATTTAAAAAAAAATTTTTTAAAGAAATGTTGATAATATTTAAGAATGCAACTCACAAGTCTCAATAAGCTTACCAAAAAGAATGTCATCTTCCACGATGCTGTTGTTAACAAATATGGTAATAAAAGTATCAAGATTGAGGTAAAGACTCCTCGACGAGAACGAGGACGAGGACCGTTGGTGATTGAATCTCCTCTTCTCTTCTCTTTCGGTGTGCAAAAGAGTGTGGATGAAGTTGAAAATCTCAACGGTTACTCAATTCCCACCTGTCTCTGGAGTGATTACAAAGAAACATCACAAAAAGAGCTTGACTTTTATGAAGGATTGAAAAAGATTGAAGAGCTGTGTTATCAACATCTTGAGAAGGAGTGTGGAATTGAAACTGCAGAAATGTTAAAAATCCCTTTGATTGAGAAAGATGAAAGACCACCCATTCTTTACTCAAAGCTCATTTTCTCCAAGAAGGCGGATAAGATACACACACTTTTTCACTCAAAAGGGATTGATAAAGTGAATCCATTTGATTATCTTGATCAATATTGCAAAGTGAAGATGTCGTTGATGATCGAGTCGATCTATATTAGTGATAAAACTGTAACGTTACAGATCAAGGTGAATGACATCTTTGTCAAACCACTTATAGAGAGACAAGTTTTGGTTACCCTTTCCCCATCTGATGATGAAGAAGAAGACTAAAGAAAAGGCTACATTTTTTCCTCTTTCAAAACGAAAGAGGAAAGTATTAATATTTATTTATGTCTCAAAACGTGTTGTGTAGTGCTTAAGTACTTTAGTGGATTGAAAGATTGGACATAGATCTGTGATTGTATCATCGATGAGTTTCACCTCATTGAGAAACTCTGCACTGTCGAACGGTCTTCCTCTCAGATAGGATCTCAGTTCAGTTAAGATCTTCTCATAGGTTGTAAAGGCGAATTTGCACATATCAATCTTTCTGTCAAACTTGTTCACATCAGTGTAAGTTTTCAGAAGGACACCGACGCCTGTTATTGTACCAAGCGGGATCGGGTTCATAGTCAACCCTCCAATGATTGCTCCGATAACAATGAGTGAGGTGCTTCCCAAACTACAGAGAAGACTCTTTCGTTTGAATCCTTTGAAGGTCTTTCTCGAGCACCACCACTTCTTGTGATAGTATTTGTAAAGATCTTTGAGCTTATCGATCTTATCTTTCCCTATTGAGTAATCGATATGGTTGAAGTTGAAAATGGTTGCGTCAGTCATTTAAAAGTTTTTCATAAAAAATTTTCGTAAAAAATTATCAATCTTGTTTTGCAATTCCGATGTAGCTGAATCCCAATCCATCAAGTTTTGTATTATTATGGTCTGTCTCTATTTTTAGTGATGTATTTGCTTGGAAATAAAACATTACTGTGTTCATTGTTGTCTTCCACATGGAGGAAGTGTTTTCAAGTGGAAGTATAAGACCGCCACTATTAGTATTTGTTGCCACAAATTCATTACCTAAAATGAACTTGAGATTTGATGCTTGTACACTTGCAAAACCATCGATGTATGTGATAAGATACAGACCAGCATTATTGACAATAAGTTTTGTTTTATCACTTGAATTCACCGTGAAATCAGCATTATCACTCTTTGAAACGTTGGTGTTATGTTGTGGTGTTCCATTCACATAAAACTCTACAGTTTTTAGATTATTATGTGCTAGGTTTCCTCTATACCAAATTTTTTTTGTTCTTGTATCAACATATTTCTTGGTTGTTGGGTTCTTATCCGTCGTTGGTTCATCACTCAAAACTGTTTCCGGGTAAAGGTTGAGTTTGCCATTGTCCAAAGAGTACCATCGATCATAAACTTCAACCGGTATGTCGTTATGATAACCTTTTGTACCATAGAGTACCACCCAGATATCTAATTTTTGATCATATGCCTGACCTTGTTTGAATTTGAATACAAGATCCCACATCAAATAATTTGGTGTTGCACTACTCCATTTTGTTAGATGTACAAGAGTTCGAATGTGATTTGAAAATCGATTTGATCGTTGTGTTCTAATTGTCTCAACAGAACTTGTAGCAGTCACCTTGGTTTTGGTATAGTCAATTTTACTAGATTCCCACCACACTTCACAGACAACCGTGTATTCTGATTTTGCTGCAGAATACATATTGACACCAAATCTGCTTGAATAATAACCTTTTGATGAATCAAGTGATAATTCAAAAGGTTTTACTTTCTTATCGAATTCATGGAAGTCTTTGGTAGTCATTGTTTTCCCAGCGATATCATCTTCATCACTAAATTGACTATCATTCATCATGTAATCCAGATCATTTTTCAACTTGGTACTGACACTATGAGATAATTGGTTGTTCACATGTGTGTCTACATATGTTTTATTACAAAGATCACTTCCACTTGTCGGTACAGCTGAATTGATCGCTTTATTGTTTCCTAGGTTAAGATTACCAGTCATAGATTGAGAACCATTTCTTAAAATAACAGCACTTGAATCTGATTTTTTTACTATACTTGTGTTGAATGTTGTTGTGTCAACCTTTTTATTGAGTTCAGTGTTCAACTTATTCAAATTGATAACACTGGTTCCATTAGCTGGTTGATCTGAAATACCTGTTATTTGTCTGTCAAAACGACCAGCACCTATGAAATTTAAAGCTTTTTGAATACTACCACCTTTTGTTTTGTCGAGATAGTTTGAAAGATTAACTGCAGGCCCTAGAGGACCTCTAGGGCCTCTGTCACCCTTTGGACCAGAAGGTCCTTGTGAACCGGTATCTCCTTTTTGTCCTTGTGGTCCTGTATCTCCTTTTTGTCCTTGTGAACCTGTATCTCCCTTTGGACCTTGTAGGCCAGTATCCCCCTTTGGACCAGAAGATCCTTGTGATCCCGTATCTCCTTTTTGTCCTTGTGGACCGGTATCACCCTTTGAACCTGTATCACCCTTTGGTCCAGCAGGTCCTTGTGGACCCGTATCTCCCTTTGAACCAGAAGGTCCTTGTGGACCTGTATCACCCTTTGGACCGGAAGGGCCTTGTGGTCCTGCGTCTCCTTTTTGTCCTTTTGGACCTGGTGGTCCTTCAGGTCCTTCTTTGCCTTTTTGCTTGTGAGCAATTTGATGATAACCGTCAGAGTAAGTCATTGTTTTATATAATATATCACAAAAATTTGTGATATATTTTTAATGATTCTAAATCTCTTTGAAATATTTTTCTCAGGCACGTTAAGGCATGGTTACAACGTGAAAACGAGGCAAAAAAATTATTTTTTCATTCCAGGCCGTTGTAGAAGATCAAATTTAACAAAATTTGGCGAGGTTATTACTATGGAAATTATGTATCACACCATGCAATATCATTGCCATAGCAACCATAATTAAATTATAGTCACCCTTGACGACACCCAAATTAATTACCTTACTTTGAATTGAAATGGGGCAAACCAAATCTTCAAGATTTGAATCAAGTTCGCCCAAACCGTATTTAGGAATAGTTAATTCATAAGAGTTAGCCCTGCAAAGGCGTCGGAATCAGCCATATGTCCGTGGATGAATAGGTAAAAGTCAGGAAATCGTCACGGCAGCAGTTTGGAGGGTCTTTGCGTTAAATTCTTAATGGTTACGAGCTTTGGGGTCAACATTGCAAGGCTAAAACAAGAAGAAGAAGTTCAGCAGAACTAACGTATGTTAAAATTTTTCACACTTGAATCGATTTTCTTTCCCCCATGGCGCAAAATAGGTCGTCACTCGACAATGTTCCGATTCGGACGCCATTTTATTTCACGGCCGTTGGGAGACTGAAACAGAAACTTCGAATCTCTCTCCCCTGGGGAAGAATTTAATTGTATTTATGCCCTTTTTCTGGGGGATATGGTGAAATGAACTGTGGACTAAAAAGCAGACTTCAAGATGGCGGTCGAAGGAGAGGATTCTTCAAGCTCTCGAATTAAGATTAAATCGGGTCGTTTTTAACTTTAGGGTGCCTAACAGCCATTTACAGTGTTCTTCTAGGCTACAAAATACATTTCAAGGTAGTGTTTTCTTAATATTTCCGTAATTCTTTAATAAAAAAATCGACGAAGAATGGCAATGGTCCATTCAAACCTTCGTAGACTTTATATTAGTTCATGAATGAATAAAGTGGCAAACGCGGCTCGTATTACATGTTACATGAGCTCCTTAGTTTATGGCGCGCAATTTGTCTTAAATTTCGAGCAGTTAGCTAGTTCAAGTAGCAGCGTGGAGAGTTCCAACTTGTGTTTAATTAGAACACAATATCAAATCCCATATCCTCTGCCAAGGCAACAAAGATGTCTTTAAAGATTGACTGTGCTTGGGCAAGAGTGTTTCTTAGAGAAACTAAAAGTTTAAGCAAAACTGAAAGGATTCCCGGTGAAGGAAATACAAAGTTTGCTGCTAGATTGCTCCAAGATATTTAAAATCTTCAATGAACATTTTCAAGAATACCCTGGGCTACACATAAAACGGGAACACTTCATGCGGCATTACAGAACCATTGATGAAAAATTTTACAACTGGAGAAGTAAAACCGAAAAAGAAGCATACCTAACAGCATTTTCCTCAATGAACTGGAATGAGGGCAAAGTAATTAGTAAAGAAGGGAAAAAAGATCACTCATTGACCAGCTGCCAGGCCTGCCTTTTATTCAACTCTCAATTACAATCTACCTTCCCTATAAGTAAGTTTTGCAGAGGTGCTAGGAAAGGACCTCTGACTGAACTTAACACAAATGTCAAGAGACAATGTCAGAGAGAACCTAAGGTCACAAAAAGGAAATTAAAAAGCATTGGGGAAGCAATATATGCCACTTACAATGAAAAATGCCAGGAAAACTTTCAAAAATCACTAAGTGACATTCTAGTGCTTTTCCCTGAAGCGGGTCTTCAAAAGAAGCCTTCACCTGCTGAAAAGAAAAAAATGAAGAGAAATGAGCGAAGGCAAACAAAAAAAGAACTAGAGACCAAAATGTCACAAAATGACAGTGCAGTTCACCTTAGCCTTCGTCAGTCTTACAGTTCAAGACAAATCCAAAGAATGGCCCTGTCCTTTGAAACCTTTGAAGAGGCGGAGGAGAGAGCAAAAACGACCCCACCAAAGGTCAGGGAACGATCCCACACAGCTTCACTTGCTAACATAGAAGGAAAGTTGGACCAGCTACTTGCAGATGTAGAGTCATGGCCTGATGGTCCTCCAAACTGGTCAGAAAAAGCCAGAATGTACAACATCAAAACCAAGGGAAGTGATTCGACACCTGGCAATGGAGGGCAATTAGTCAAAGCCTTTTTAAACTCAAACAAAGTAGACATTACCCGATTTAAGCCCCCATCAGAAGTGCATCTCAATTCAGAGGATGGCCTTACAGGTAAAAAAAGTGGTAAATTTGTAACTAAGCCGACAGTGGAGAGTTACATCTCTGCTATATCATTTATAAGTGAAAGAAATTGTGTATTAGGATTGAACAAAATTTGATTTATTAATTAAAGAACAGTGAGATTTAAGAGTTAAAATTTAGAATTTAGAAGTAGAACAAGAAGGCCTAAAGTAATAAGAATGCATACAACAGTCTAAGTCAAGTTAATGATGAATATGTGACCCTATAATACTTTCATGGGTTTTTTTCATTTCTCTAGCCTCATGTAAGGTTTGATTAATTTTCCAGGATTCAGGGTACGCAGAGCTATGAAGAAGCAAAAGGGGGGAGAAATTTCTGTGCCTGTGATGCAATCAAATAAACAACTCAAGCAAAGCATCCATGAGGGAATAGAGAGTGGCAAATTCAACATAGGAGAGCCAGTGATAGAAAGAGAGATTACCAAATTGGCTATAAATGCACAGGGAGAGATAGAGCAGAAGAAATGCCACTTGCAAGCAAGGAAAATTCCCTTCCAAGACATTAGAAAAGAAGCATTGATTAAAAACGAAGACCTCCTTCGAATAAAAAATGATGCATTTTATGAAGAGCTCAGTGAAAGCGAGATTCGTGCAGAGCTAGAAAAGATCAGTGAGGATATAAGGGGAACACATGATGAAATCAAACAAAGGCTGAAAAGCTTTCAGCGGAAGAGGCATTGGCTGATTTGGCATGACCATTCAACCCTTTCAAATTATGGTCACATGCTCTTTTGTGTGAGAGAGATGTATGACCCAGCAATTCATTTCTCTGATGCAGAAGCTAGAGTTCAATATGGAAAAGATGTGGATGTCCAGGCAACAGTGGAGAGGCCCTATCTGTATATGCTGGGGCAGAGCAGTTCCAGTATTGAAGATCAGATAAAATTTGTTCCAGCCAGACATGATGATTTAGTAAATTTAACCCAAAAAGTGAAAACAGAGGAGGATGTTGAAGTAGAAGATGAGATGAGATTCATGAATGGAGACAACCCTGCAGCAAACTTCGAATGCGGAAATCAGCATGGAGGGCATTATGGTTGCCCAGATTGTGATGGGCATTTAAGCATGTGCCACGATCTAGATTACATGGCCCAAAGAAAGTACAGAACATTGACCGAACGGCAACAGCTGGTGTTAGCAGGAAGGAAAGGAAAAGAGGCAAAACAACTCCTGAACCCATTTAAAGATCTCAAGGTCAACGAGCTACGAGCTGAAATTGAAGCAAGAGGACTTGGAGATTCAGACAAAACGAAACCAGAACTTGCAAAAATTTTAAATGAAGAACTTGGAGGGGCAACAAGAATTCCAGCACTGTTGTTTGGGGATGAGAGTGTTTCTGTGGAAAGTCTCAACCTCCAGTCCTATGAGGTACTGTGTTTTGAAGCTCTTCACTGCTCCATGAATCACATTAAAAACATTCTGGAAGAAATCCCACATCACATTTCTGACATCGATACACTGATAAAACTTAAAGAAATACTGGCTGTCCAACTTAACAAAGAGAAAAAACGAGGAGTAGATTATCGCAAGACACTAATCTACTTAACTATAGCCCCTTACCAGACAACAACCCATGATGTGAGAGCTTTGCTGGCCACCCTGTGCGAAATGGTGGAAATTTTTTATGCCCAGGACAGAAAGAGGTCACCAAAGTTGATATTAAGGTTGCATAACCTGTGTTGGAGGCATGCAATTTTGTGCCGAAAAGTGATGACCCCAACTAGAGCCTTAACAAGCAGAAAGCTCTTTGGCATATACTTCCATGCATGTGTATCTCATTCCGCCTTTCTTCTTCGTCTTGCTTCACACCGTTCAACTAATGCAGAAATGTTTGAGAGGTTGTTTGAGGAGCTGACTGACATCACCAGGAAGACCTGGAACAACCGAGTTGAAAGCTTAGTGAGCAATGCAGTTCTGCATATGCAAGCAGAGAAGACTTTAGGAGGAAACACAGCTGTGACCTGCATCATCAGGCAAGAAAAGGAAATCAGCAACATCAGCAAAGCCCTACCAAAGCTGGGAAACACAGTTTTACCCAAAGATGTCATCAACACACATGCTAGGCACTGGGAGGCTCACCTTCAGTCTATTGCTGACTTCCTCGTACCGGGAGAAGGAGTTTGGTGGAGAGAAATTGAGGATGAAGACTGTATTGAGTTCTTTGATGGTCCTGAGGAAATTGAATTCAGGGAGCAAGGACCTTCCCTTCACCACTTTCGCTCCTCCAATATCAGAATGGAGAAAATTTTCCTTCAACACTGCTGGGAAGAATGCATTCAAAGCGGAATCAAAATCCCAGCTACCAGAATTCCCAATGAAGAAAACCATAATGGAGAAGAATGCATGCAACAGAATCTGCCAGTTCAAGATCAGTCATTTGAGAGTGATGGTGAATGTGAAGAAGAAGCTGAAGATACAACTCTATTAATTGATGAAGAAGAGAGTACTGAAAACCTAGAAAATAATCAGATTCTGGAACCACAGCAGCTGAGTGAAACAGTGCAAAATGAGACAGGTGAACCACTGGCTAAGAAACCAAAATTATCTGAAGATTTTTTACCATCCAGCAAAACACCAAAAGTTTTGTAAACTTTGTCCTGTTTACTAGGGATAGAACTCTGACGAACGAGACTCAATTAAACTGTTTTATTTCGCTCTCGTATTCGCTTATTTACATCAGGTGTGTAAAAAGCTACTCTGCAAAATTTGTAAGAAATCACTCTCTTATACGATATTTTCTGCATTTTGATTGGTTGTTGCCGAGTACTGATTTAAAAGGGTCATTCAAGGTTGCGTTAATTATGTAAACCATTCAATGTCCATAGTGTTCGCACTCATCATCTGACATGTGTCACGCACGAATCAAAGTCTCCGACAAAAGCTCTTTCAGAGATTCTTGGCACAACCAAAGATGTTATGTTATATGAAAAACTTAAAAAAAATGCAACAAAAAATTCAAGCTCAAGATACCACAAAGAACACTCCTTAAATCACCTGGCACACATTCAAGTACAAGTTCTAAAGAAATACAAGGACATAAATGAAGCAATTACTGAGTGGTCAGCCAACTTCAAGAAAGTCTTCAAAAAAAATCCCACAGAAAACCACATGAAAAAAGATCCAGTTATAGCAAAAACATGGAGGAAAAATAAAGTTGCCACTGAGCTACTGAAAATATGGAAGATCACCATTCACCTTCCTAAATAAACACTTCAAATATTCAATGTTTTAACGTATAATACATGCTGATATTTTGTGATTTGCATAATGTTTTTCCAAGCCCTGAAAATAATTAATATTTACAGTCCTCAACATTAAGTCCAAAGAAAAGCTTTCTTCAGTGGGTTCCACATGTACTGTAAGCATGAAAAAGCACCAAAAAAAAAATTTAATACATACTATTTTGAGGAACTTTAGTATAACAATCCAACTGATAAATATGAGTATCCTACATGTATGTAGATCTGGAACATAACTGAAGGCAATGTAGCGTGGTAGAAATCTAAAAAAGAACAGCAACAACATGATTAATCATGTTGCAATGTTTAATTTTGTACAGCAATTTTTAAGTCATCAATTCATTTATGCTTCTAAAGGATTCATTGAACAAAATGAGCTCAAAATGTAACATTTGCCAAGTGCATGATGAATAATGTCGAGCAAATTAAATCTGCTCAAGTGATTTTGAAACTAATGACTGTATTGTTAGTTCTCATGGTTAACTTTCATATTAGGACTTTTGATAAAAGGGCAATGGTTCACCAGAATTCTTTTTTCAGAACTAAATCATAAATTCCTTTACGAAACATGATTTTAACTTAAGCTAACAAAATGCTTTTCTTTTTACAAATGTCCCTTTCTCTCCACGTTTGTAAGTTGGACCTTAACACAGGATACGCTGATCAAAAGAAAGATTCTCTAACAACACAAAACAATTTCAATTTCTCACGCTTCGTCCGAAACATATTGAATTAAAAAAGCGTGGAACTAAATTAACACCTGCTCGGCGATGAAAGTAAGCTTTCCTGTCGGTCAACAAACGCATAAAGCCTAGAATGATCTAGTCTGATCGAACTCACACTGAATTCAATCGAAGGACGCATAACAAGGAACACCTTTAAACAACGTTAAAAAGGAAGCAGTGATAAAAAATTTCTTACCTACATATTCTTCCCAAGTGATTCCAGACCTCTAACACAAACAAGCCTCAGAATATAAGAGAGCGACAGAGTTTCCGAAACTTCGATGTGCCACAATGTCCGCCATCTTTGCCGCCATTTTGAAATGTTTTTCTCCAGGCGCGATTGACTTCGCGGGGGGGATTTTATCATCCAGAGCCATGCCTTAACGAGCCCGAGTTTGATAAAACGTTCGTTCGAAAAGGTGTCACTGTATGATAGTGGTTCTGTCACTTCGTTGAAGACAGAGTACAAACTTTGATGTGCGAGATGTGGTTTCATCCTTCGACTTATTTCATTCAAAAAGAAGAGGCAATAGTAACCACACAAGACACTTGTAAAGTCTTGATAATGTGTGCTGTTGAATGTGTAACCAACTCGATGTTTTTCGCAAAGCATCAACACCTCTTGTGGTGGAGCAAGACCGAAACTGTCAAAGTACAAGATGAGATCAGAACCGAAAAACATCGCCACCCAGTGTGAACCAGGCTCATCTGACTCGTTCAGATTGATAACAAAAGAGTGTCGTGGAGTGCAATCTTTTATTTGATCTCTGGATATCACCCCACCGAAGTTTGGAATCTTGAGATATTCAACCCAGTTTTGAATGTCAAGGTTTGTGATTGGTATATTTTTAAAAGGTGGTCTTTTCACAATATGTTTCCGAGGATTGGTATTCCGTTGAAGGGAGAGTCTTTTCCCAGCAACAGTCCTTGTCCTTTCTGCTTTTTTTTCCCTTTTTTCCCCCTCTTCCGATTATTGGTACAGGAGGATCCATCATAGTCGGTGGAAACCAAACTGGTCTGTTTTGCAATCCCATGCCAGTCGTGCCTGGGGCATACCCGTTCATATGCATACCTCTTCCGGTTCCACTTCCAGTCAACGCTCTTAGAAGTATTGGCACACCGATTGAAGCGAGTAGAGTGCCGAGAAAACCACCACTTTGTCTCTTTGTTGGTTTTATTTTCAAATCATTACCACTCTCAAGAGCAATTGCAATGTCTCGTTTCTGCTTTTCGGAGAGACGGTTTTCAAAAGGTAAAAGCTGTGAGATCTTTGAATGTGGAATAATCATACCACCTGACTGACCAGCACCGAGAATCTTGTCAGTAGCAAAATTGCCCACACTTGAAAGTGCTCCTGTCGCGAGGGATGGGAGAATTTTTGTGGCGATATTCATTGCTTTTGGTAAAAGCTTTGTACCAATATTCAGGAGTGAAGAAAAGAGGCTGCCACCTTTTTGTGCAACCTTTGTTATCTGCGTCTTGCTGATTTTTAGGTCCACTCCTTTTCCAACTCCTTTCGCTCTCTGAATCTTCTTTATCTGTGTCTGTGTCAACATCATCTCATCAGAACCAGTCAGTTCGTTGTGTGAGAGACGTAGAGTGATGGGTGATTTTTCTTTGAAAGCCTTGGCAAGTTTCATTCTCTGATTATCTGAAAGTGTTACACCATATGCAATGTAATGAGTCGTCATCTTTTTATTATGCGTATCACATAATAAAAATAAAAAAAAAGACAAAGTCAACTTACTTCCTGATGAGTGCTTTTCCACCCATAACTTCAACACTGATTTCCTCCTCATGGAGAATCAATGCATAGATGTGATAGTCTGCGTTGGGAGTGTCGTTGAGACTGTACTCGAAATCTAGACCTGTTGTTAATTTTTGAATATCTTCTTCTTTTCGTGTCAGATCAAAGTAAAGTATTCCATAGAGATCTTGAAACCGTTTCAAATCAATTGTTGAACCGAACAGATCATTACTTACAAACTTTACATAGTCTAAAAGATCTCTCCATGCTCTTGTTAGCTCGCTGTTTGGATCAAGCTGTTGATCAGGATACTTTTCACCACCCTGTAGTTGAAGTTGAGCCTTTGTAAAGTATCTCGCATTTGCGATGTTGAACGTGTTGAACACAAACATATTCTGTTCCTGATCGCTAAGCTTGGCTCCATTCAGAACCCAAATAAAAACATGTTTCGGTCTTTCGACAGCCCTTGTAATTCTAAATGTTCCATTTTTCTGTCGAAGTGGACCTGAATCGACAATTTGTTCTTTCAGATAAGACCATCTGTACGGTTTGAGAAACTTTTCTATATATGTCTTCTCTCCGAGATCATTCAATTTAATGAATGGTACCCACAAACGAAATTTTGTCACGATGTATCTACCAGCCGCAGCAGCATTTGCTCTGAACAACACATTTGCGTCATCTTCAAGTCTTACCTCAATATTAACCTTTGCATTGGGTGGAATGCGCTCTTCCAAAGAGTCAAAGAAGCCAAATCGGTTGAGTGGTAGATGGATGTTGTTCTCTGCACCTGCGGTGAGAAGAGTCTTTCTCTTTGTAAACCCTTTATTGTAATTAGTGTTGTCTGTTGGTGTTACCTGTTGCGCATTCCCATCAAGAGCAAGCGTTGTATACTTTTGTATGACTGCGCCGGTGGCTGTGTCGGGGTAGTAAAATTGACGAGGACCTACTCTTTTAGAATGCTCTTCTGAAAACTCGGTGAGATTCTTTACATTGGTAACGTGATTTGCATTTGATAAATCGAGAACTCTCGCACTCTCAAACCCAGCTTTGATGTCTTTTATCAGACTAAAACCTCCATTGATCGTTGCTGCTGCATCAGCCGCAGCGAAGGTTGTGTTGTCCATCTTTGTGATTTTGAAATCCATTTCAAAATAAGCATTGTACCAGTCAGCAACAGTGTCTGATGATGTTATTGCGTCAACAGTGAACTTGTAGCTATTCTTATTTTGATATGTGTTATTCGCTGGAGTTTGGAGTGGAGTATCAAGGTCATATGAATAATATTCATACCTCTTGGAAAGTTTTGCACTTCGTAAAGACGACATTTTAAAATTAGGAAGATATTTTTTTTTATAAAAAAAGTTCGTCAAAGTCGTCGAAGAGATCTTCTTTTTTACTTTTATTTGTTGGTGGTGAAAGTGTTGACCATTTTGACTTTGACTTTTTATCTTTCTGTAATTCCTTCATAAGCTGTTCTCCTTTGTCTTCTTTGTGTGATTGTAGGTTGACTTGAGGTTTGTCTGTTTTTGTGAACTTGTTGTAAATCTTTTCACCGATTAACTGTCCCGTCTTTTCACCGATTTGTTCTGCTCCTTTCTCAAACGCTTTCGTAGCTGCTTTTTTAGCTATCTCCTTTGCCGCTTTCCCTGTAAGCTTTTCGGCTACCTTCATTCCAACATTTTTGAGAGTGTCAAATATTCCTTCACCCTCTTGAAGTGCTTGATCGTTATCGAGATTGTATAAGGTGTATTTTCCATTTGCATCTTTTTTCATTTGCTTTCGAACCATTTTATTTCAAGTGTATGAAATAAAATATCTGTTTATTTTATTTTATAAGAAGTGTTAATGAGACAGAAATTCCGTTGAGATCGATCGGTCTGTTCAGTGAATCAGTGATGTAGATTCGCAAATCTTTGATAGCTCCTGTATTTATTTTGCTGTACTTTTTCTTTCTTGGTTCGATATGAAAAGGGTAAGAGAGTGGGATATTATCAATGCTGAATCGAAACAACACATCTGATTCTTTACCACCGACAACACTCTCTGAAATGATATTTGTGCGAATGTATATGTCATCGACAGATCTTGTTATGTCAGGCAAATTTTCACCATAGCTAGTTGATGTGACTATCTTTTTTGTAAAACCGAGGAGACTAGCAAAATTTCCGGTTTGCAGATCGACTTGAAAACCATTTTCTACCTCCATCAAAACTTTGAAAAGCGCTGGTATAAATCTTATTGTGATACCTGTCTTTGAATGTTTTGCTCCCTCGAGTACTCTCTGAACATAAGCGTTCAGTTCAGCGTATGAAAAATTTCCATCTGGGAGTTCAATGGTGTGCCACGTGGTACCCGAATCATGACTATATTTCAGTGTGTTATTTTCATAGCTTTTGCTCACATTGTACCAACTGTATGACATCGCGATTTCATCGAGTGCAACAAAATAATCTCTGTTTGAGTCAAATCTCATCACAGGATTGAATGATGTTGTGAAATCATGACTCGGTCCTTTATTAGAGTTCAAAGAGCTGAGATATATCGGTGTCTCCATCATGTAAAGTATTTCTGAATATAGTCATTATATTGTTTTTTCGAAATTTAATTTTTTTTGAGGAGGTGATCTAATATTTCTATCGCTTCATTTCTCAACTGAATACTTGAATTACCGGCACTGATACTTCCTGTCAATTTCATGAGTCTGTCTTTCAAATCTTTGAAATCAGAAAATATAGTTCCTCCTGCCAGTTTGCTTTTTCCAGACGATTTATGAAAAGGAATATTTGCGAGCTTGCTGAGATCTTTGAATATTTGTATTGCATTTGGTGAATAGTTTCCTTTGGGATTGTATCTCTTTGTCAACAGATCAACGATCCCTTTGTCACCCTGTCTTTCATAAACAACAACGCCGGTCGAAGGATCACTCGCTTCGACAACCATCTCTTTACTCAATCTTAAGGGATTTATCAAGAGACCACCGTACTGTCCTTTATCAATTTTGTAAGCATTTCGCTTCTTCTGTGTATATTTACGTTTTGAGTGGCCCTCACCCTCTTGCGTGACAAACATTTTGTCACCCTTCGCGAGCATATTTATGCGGTTTTTATATTTTACCAGCGTTTGAATTTGACGGTCAGTATCTTCTATTACATCGTTATTTTTTGTCTTATTCTTCGAAAGACCGGCCTTGACATGTTTTGCTCTCTTGATTCGATCATTCACATCAACTTCCAATTTATCAAGATCAAAGTAATCTTCAAGTATCTGTTTTAGTGCTTCCTTCGGTGTGGGAAAGCCGGTTTTTTGAATCTAATTAAGTTCGTCTTGGCTAAAATCGTAGTGTGGATCAGGTACTTTTATTTTCGGTTTTGGTGGAGGTTCAAGAGCGATGGGAGACTCGGGTGGACTTTCAGAAGAGTCGAGCTCTTTGAGAAGAGATAAATCTTGAGTAAGCGCTTTTTGATTCTCGTCCAATTTCTGAATCAATCTGTCTTGTCTATCGTCTATTGTCTCTTTGACCTGTTTGACCTCTTCTACAATAGGTTTGAATTGTTCTTCACGTTGGATAGCAAGACCTTGTTTGGCATCTTTATAATCTTGTATTTTCTTTTTGATTTCTTGCTTCTTTCGACGGTTTTCCAATTTCAGGCCAATGTTTTTTTTAAATGCCGCAATATCCATATTTATATTAGCAAGCATTATTTTTGAAACGTGTTGTGAATAAATTATTTTGTCTGTCGTGTATTTTACACGCGGTGATGTGTGTGTTGCGAGAAACACGTGGTGGTACTTTACAAACAATAAAATATCACGTGCAAGACAATAGAAACATTCCTGAGCTCCCTAGTAACCGAGGAGGTTGAAACCGACTTCAAAATTTTTTTTCAGCCTCTTCGGTTACTAGGGAGCTCAGGAATGTTTCTATTGTCTTTCACGTGATCATCCTATTGTCTTTGGTTATGCAAATAGGATGATCACGTGAAACATGTTACACGCGAGACAGACCTTCACGTCTTATGATTACATCATCAGACCGGTCTGATTGAAATTTGCATAAAACCACAAGCCTTGAGTCACACAGTCACGCAATCGGGTTTGTCACAGCTAAAATAAATTTAATGGTACGTGCATGTAAATATCGATTAAAAAGGTACTAATTATCGAATGTTCACCACAATTTAATAGTACATGCATGTGAAATATTGATAATGTTGTTTAAAGAGGTACTACTTATCGAATGTTTGCCATAAATTAATAGCTAAAATGAAAATGAGCCAGAACCCGCCTTTCCCCTACTACTACCCTTCAGACTCTTGTTCTCATTAACCAGTTCTGTCATTCCTTTTTAGTAGGGTGATATTTTTGTTAGTAGTTGGTAATAATTAAAGTTCGCAGTGGCGATAGACTTCTTCACTTCATCAATCGATCTGCGTAGAGGCTCTAAAGCCTCCTCCAACAAATTCTTGAATTCTTCTGTCGTTAGACCTCCCATAATGGTACGTAGATGAATTAGGACAACATATAACGCGAAAAAATAAGAAAAAAGAGGAAAACGCAGCTTTGATAAGCTAAATTCACTGTAAATTTAACTAAGCTCAAAAATTACCGCCATCTTTCTCGCTGACCGCAAGGGTAGGGTGTAACACCAAAATAATACAAGATTGATAACAGGAAATAAACTGAAATGTGTCTTCGTGGATTTGTAGACACTCAGGATCAATTGTTCGTTCGACGCTGGTTGCTTATTTGAGCTTTACGTGTGAGCAAGAGTTTATAATTTCTCGATGAGAGCCGGCCGTCGATTAAGCGTCAAATAAGATTTGTAGAAAATTTGGTTTTACACAATGTGTCGTTTATTTGCGCATTTAGGATTTTTTAACCTGAGAGGAATGTATTGGGACCAAAAAAAAGGGAAAAGTTTGGCGTTAGTTACCCTTTAAGTAACTCGCGCCGGATTTGCGGGAAAAGATATTGATATATTTAGCAGGAAACAAGATGTGTTAACAGCGAAGAAACTTCCTTTGTAACCGACTTTCGACTTTAAAATGATCAGCACGACAAACTTCACGTTTGGGGAAATTGTTGAAGAATCTAACCAATGTCACTTGGAGCAAATTCAACTCAAATTAAGCAAGATTACCGCCAGTGGGTATCTTCCTTTGTTGTGTTCCAGCTAAAGAACGAAAACCGTTTTGTTAATTTTAACAACAGAAAACAACAGTCCGACCCTCGTCTGTTGTATATGGTAACTTTTAGTGATCTCTAAGGTAGAAAAGAATATAAATTATGCGTGAAAACAGAACGACGCTTCGCGCGTCATAAACAGGTTAAAACTTTTCGGAGGCACCTTAAAAGTTACATAACCTTATGCAATATTACCTCATGCAATATAATGGAAAAATGGAAAAATCCACCCGCGACAGTTTGCGCGTTACATAACAAGGTAGGGTCAAGGTCATTCTAACATTTCGTTATATTGCATTATGCAAGGTAGAATTACGTAACATTCGGCGGCATCTGGCAAAGTTTGTAAGGAAATCTCTGCCTTAAATAAGGGGTTCGCTTGAGATCATTTTAACAAGTTTTATAAATAACTGACAGTGGTAACTCGCCGGAAATGCTTAAAAATGAGGGAAAAAGCACGCGGGCGTTGAAGGCTTTCTTAGTTCGTTTCTTTCCTTTTTTAACTCTTTATTGAATTTGATGTTAAAACTGTCAACGATAGAAAACAATTGTGAGAAAGAAAAGGGAACCCTTCCTCAAAAGCGTGTTAAATAAGCGACAATCGCTTATGTCACAATTTGATTATCTCTTTTAGGCAGATAATTATCAAAATCTTTCGATACCTAGGAGCAACTTAAGTCTATAGTTACATAACTGACTAGCCTTAAAACTTCCTCTGCCAGTCTTGCAGGCCAGAACTGTGGAATCGCTCGGTTCCAGCGAGTTCCATTTCGGAAAAAGAAAAAAAACCAGTCTGTAATACTTCTTTAATTACATTATTAACTGATGTTAGGTATATTTAGGGTCTGTTTATGCCATATTGAACCTTCGTGCTTTGCTAGGTCGTCTTGAAAACAGGTCACGTACAACGTTGTTATTTCCGGCAAAAGTAATTCATGAGGCCAAAAGGGGCGGACGGTCAAGCTTAAAAGATTACACGAACTGTCCGAAAAGGGTATAACTCTGTGTACACGTTATCCGGCACGTGAGACATATAATTGATCATCGTCTTTTTGGGTTGAATGGCACTGTATAAATTTGGCAAACCAGGGAGGCTCACCATCAGTTTGGTACAGTTGAAGGACATACCTCTTAGGCGGTAACAGTGCTCGTTGCTCGACTTTGCGAAGCAGATTTTAAGATGTCTCATTCAAAATATGTAAGTGAATTGCAGTTTACATGGCTAACAGAATAGGCGGGTTAAGTGCCTCTCCAGAAAATCTTTTTCTTCTGACGGTTTTTGATAATGTTCTTACAATATTCAGGTTTTAGCTGATACCATGAAGATGACATGGCTTATGGAGGACTGTGTCAATGGTCATGCGTTCACCATCGAAGGAGAAGGCACCGGCAAACCTTACGAGTAAGTTTATGTCAAATAACGATCAACCTGTAAATTGTCCTTTTGCGCGGATGCATTGCTGGTCTAACCAAAGCAAATTTGGTTATTTCAGTTATGTTTCCGGCGGCCGTTTGTGCCATCTGCGTATGGCTGTCTTGGAAAAAGGAGTTTATAAATCTAAGCTTCATAAAGTAACTCGTCCAGAAGTCATTGTACGCAAGTCACTTATGTGATGAAAACGCACCAAAAGAGTCATATGCTGGTGATTTCATTAATGAAAGAATACTATGTCGAAAATCCTCTCCATCTGAATATTTCAGAGGCAAACAAACGGGGACACTCCGTGTTACAAAGGGTGGACCAAGCATTTCCCGAGGGTCTAACATACGACAGGAAATTAACATTTGAAGATGGAGGGAGTGCCACGGCCACCGTGGAAATGAGGTGAGTATTTACTTACTATTTAACTGTTAATCAGCTTTTTTAACTTGCAGATTGGACAAAGATCTTTGAGTTATCGAAAACAACAACACTACACAAAGATTTGGGCTCGATGTGAAAAAGTGAAAATTCACGACGGATTTCCATGATGAATATCATCATGGAAGCATCAAAAGTGCAGTAATACGGCAAACCGCTTGCTTTTCAAAAATTAATTAGGCAACACTCAGTTTCTACAAATTGACCTAATTTTTTACATTCGTTACTTTCTTCCTTTTAGGCTAATTTTTCTTTCAACATAGTAATCTAACCTGTGCATTTAGAGGTTTTTATTCCATTAAAATCTTTTTACCTCGTAAGGTGGATTCAAAATGTATGTTTTATTCATTTTGCGTTCTGAAATGCTTCCTACTTTGACAGTCTCAAAGGCAACACTCTTGTGCACAAGACCAATTTCCAAGGAGGCAACTTTCCCATCGACGGGCCTGTCATGCAAAACAAGACTCTTGGCTGGGAACCAACCTCGGAGAAAATGACTCCTTGTGATGGAACAATCAAGGGAGACACTATAATGTACCTTTTGGTCGAAGGAGGGAAAATGCTGAAATGTCGATATGAAAACAACTACAGGTAATTACGTTGGCTTCGACTGCTGTGTACAGACTTGTATCTGACTTGATCTTAATGGGTTTCCCTCCCGAGTCCCCAAAAAGGCACCAACTGTTATGTAACTTTGCAGTATAAATTCAGTACATTGTTATGAAATTACGTACTTAGAAGCGGCGAACATAACTCATATATTCAGAAGCCGTGCACCCGACAGTTTAGAGTCACCTCCGAGGTTTGCACGCTTCTTCATTTGTCAAATTCGCTTAAATTTCCGAATTTTGTGATCATAACTTTTCAACAGCATCGGATTACAAAACTGCAAAGCTGGATAAAGGTTCATTTGTAGACATTTCTCTGAAATTATTCTGATCGCTTACGATCATAATTACAACTCGAGCGCGTTGTTTGGAAACTGTCTTCATATTTGTGGTTACCAGGGCGTCGGAGTAGGTGACTCAATATCTATACTTCCTATTTCAGCGAGAAATCACTGAGCATTCTTGATTTTTTTTTTCCTCCAGGGCCAAGAAAGTGATACACGAGATGCCACCGAGCCATTTTGTGGATCTTCGCCTTGTAAAAACCAACCTTGATAAGGAAGGTTTGAAGTTTCAACTAGAAGAACATGCCGTGGCAAGAGTCCTCGAGGTTTGAGGATTACTGGGTTTGTCAGTATCAGTGTGAGTCTCTCTCGTACAAAAACATGAGATGAATAAAGAAGAGCGTTTTCAACCTCAATTGTTCGTCGGTTTTACATGTCTTTAACCTTTCGATTGATTATGAGGAGTTATGAAAGGAAACGAACCAAATCCCTGCTTTTATTATTCGTTGCTTGCAGGGAGTGCGTAAAATTCGCTTCACAGTTGTCAAGGCCCAAATTTTTCCTACATTGACCTATGATGATTACTTAATTTTGATTTCAGCTTTATTAATCATTCAAATCCGAAAGAAGATATTTGAGAATTGGTGTCAAAAAGAAAATTGCAGCTAAGCTATCCCAGAAAACACTTCACATTTCGACCTCCAAACACTTTCCTAACAAAAATAATGTGAGTTCAAGAAACTTAAAACTTCCTACACGTAAACACTAAATTGATTCATGTAGTTCTCCATGAATAAACTCTGCCCTTACTGGACTTATTGAGCGAGATGACCTGCATTGTTGAGCCAAGAATCGTATCACCTCAATAAAGTTAATTCACAAATTCCTCGCTTCGGCCAATAAGATTTTAAAATTTCGAACAAGACAAAAACCTCGAGTATGAAATATAGGATATTACATGGCCGCACGGAGATGAGAAGTTTGTCTTCCAGTCTTATTGCACGAGTATGCGAACATGTTTTCTGAAACTCATTAATAATGCATAAGGCCTCATTTGAGTCACATGGATACTCCTTGATACCCGGTAAAGAACAGATCCAAACACGCGTGATTAGGAAGAAACTTAGAACTTCCTACACGTAAACACTAAATTGATTCATGTAGTTCTCCATGAATACACTCTTCCCTTACTGGACTTATTGAGCGAGATTACCTCCATTATCGAACCAAGATTCGTATCACCTTAATAAAGTCAATTCGCAAATTCCTTGCTTTGGCCGATATGATTTTAAAATTTCGAGCAAGAGAAAGACTTCGAGTATGAAATAGAGGATATGACATGTCCGCACGGAGATAAAGAAGTTTGTCTTCCAGTCTTTCAAAATATTGCACGAGTATGCGAACCTGTTTTCTCAAACTCATTAATAATGCGTAAGGCCTCATTTGGTTCACATAGATACTCCTTGATACTCGGTAAAGAACAGATCCAAACACGCGTGATTAGATATCCAAACACACGTGTTAGGATATCCAAACACACGTTAGAATATCCAAACACGTGTGTTTGGAAATCAATTTCCAAAAGATTGCAGTCCTTGAACAAATGTTTATTGACTTCCAGGATAAGAACAATCATTCTTTCCAGATGACATTAACGTTTACATTGCAATTCTAGAACATTCCAGAATTCAGCTGATCTAACATTCCACGCACACTGCTTTCACCTTCCAAAAGTTCACTGCTAGTACTCGTGGTTTCCGTTACGCTACTAGAAGTGCAAGGTCCAAGTAGTTTAGACACTTTAAGATAGTGTCTCTGTAAGAGCGGTCCGGTCGATTTTGCTTGAGACACGGATTTCGCTCATTTCTTGTGTGTTATAAGACATTCATGTACTTATACTAAAACCACAATCCGTTTGATCGGATCTCTGTATTTTTGACAGTTTAACGGAAATTAAATTTCACTCGAGAGAGGCTTGTCGTGACACTTTCAAGACTTTAATTTAAGACAATTTTGGAGGAAAATTTACAAAAAACTACGGAACTCTTAAAGAAACAAATACCACAGCCATGTATATTAACTCTATCTTATCTATGGAGGCGACTTTCGTGAACATCACGTTTCAGCCAAGCAAACAGGAAGACTTGAATGACACCTTTGACACCTTATCTGTTCGCTTAAGTCACACACGCGAAAACTGATCAGATTCAAGGTAAATTTTTGAAAAAGTAATGCGTTCTTAACTGATCCAACTAGCATAGCTAGGAAGTAGGTGCCATAAAAAAGGTAATTACGGAAAAAAAACTGTGCGGCCCAACCCTACGAAAACTTTATATCTCCGTGAACTTACCTAATTTTCGGCAATCTCCAAGTTTGGCTGCCATTTTGAGGGACTTGTAAACATGAAGCGTAGCCGATATAAATCAAGCAGGTAGATCTAAAACCGTCAGAAATACATTCAAATGAACTTTACTTTCAATTCAAGCGCAAAATTTGACATTGTTCGTTAAACTTACCTTTCCTACATTCTCATGCGACCATTTCTTCCAACAATTCAAACACTACAACTGGTGTTCGAGTCCCCCTCGTCGATTCCACCGTAAGAAATAACCTGTGCCACTCAAGCTTCGAATCGAATGTTAAGTACGAATCAAATTACATAACTGTTGCATATTCGAGGCAATATCACGCTGGTATTTTGATTTTCGGATCGACAAGAACGATGATCAGGAAGCGATCGCCACATCATAAACCATGATGACCTTTGACAAGCCGCTGAGTGAAAACAGTATTGCACGGGGTGGGGTGGGTGGCGGGCTTATCGTCATAAGATACTCGAATACATACTTAAAAAGCTTTAGGACTCCCATTCTAAACAGTGAAGGCATGCTTCGTGGTATAGACAACTTTTATTTCATTCTCATAATATTCTCCTTTACATTAGAACTGGTATAATTAAGTTATTAACAAGTCTCTGTAAGAATCAAATATCTTTGGAAATAAAACATATCAAACTCTTTCCCCAGCGCGACGAACATTTGTTTTTCTCGGTTCCAGGTGTACGCGACCACTAACCCTAAGTAATGCGCATGCTCTCCGTTGCGAATTTTCATTGTAGGTGTTCTTAGCCCTTTCATAACCTGCTGCCTCCAGGAACTGAATCCTGTTTTTCTTCAGAAACAGTTGTTTGAGGGCATCAACCCCTTTGTGATTTGTGGATCTGAAGAAATCTTTAGAAGCTCTACTATTGTATTTTTCCAAGCCTTGCTGTGTGCAATATGCTATCTTTTGATAAAGTTACAGGAACTCAGGAACATGATAACATAGTGCATGCATGTAGGGAGTGACATCTTTTGCTTGGTAAACTTTGAGAAAGTGCTCAAACCATGATTTGATATTTCTTTGCAGTTCAAGAATACCCTCTTCAGATGTAAAATCTAGCTTCAAATCACCAATTATGTTCATAAATTTAGCCCAGATCCCTTGTATATCTTTGTTTTGACTGCAATGAGGGACAAGCATAGGTTGGAATGTTTATATTCTGGAAGAGTTTCAACTTTTCTGGTTCAGTAAGATCTCTATATTCCAGCTTTTTGCTCTCTTTGTTGATTCTAAAATTAAAAAGGGATTCCCATACTTTTGATAAATTCTTCATAATATGCCATGTGTTTATATTTATCCCTTGGGAATCCATCAGAGGTTTCTTTTTCTCAATAGCATCACTTCTTCTCAGCTCTCTTATGAACAAGTCAATCAAAACATCTGAAATCCTCAGAAAAAAATGTAATGTATCTATGATGACATAGTCCATAGATATAAAATCAAATAATGGTTGCGCCTCACAGTTTAATTTCTTTCCAGTGGAAAACCTTGCTATCTCGGTGACAGTTTTAGCACCAAATTTGGGGTCATTAATTGACCATGTTTTGCTTGTGTCCCACCGTTGCTCCCTGGGACACTTACACCACACACAAGCATAATCGTCATTTGCCCTGCCAACCACATACCAGTGCTAAAAATTTCAAATCTCCATCTAAAAAGTATTCAATTTTATAGGTGCAATTATTTGCACTCATCTCCTTTAAGTTTGACATGAAGGTCTGCTAGGCTGTCTCTCAGATTATCATATGTCTCTGTAGTTTTTATAACAGCAAGTATATAATTTCCCCTCACTCCCATTGCCACATCCTTTTCATGGAGAATAGTAAAAGTGAAGTTGACAACTGTAAGCCCCTTTCCAATATTTGTAGCATCACCACTAAGCTTGATCTTAATAGTTTCTCCATCATTGATTTCTCCATTCTTCTGAAGCCTAACAATGTGCTCTTGCAAGCTTTCTGCAAATCCTGACTGAACACCTTCAGCATCTCCTGGTGTTGGTTTCAAGTTCCATTTACTGTTTAGCTCATTAATTTGCTTCTTGATGGAATATATATTGGGGAGATCATTAGCCTTAATGGCTAAGCCTCATTTGAAATAATGAATTTATCTTTAAGGTAGAGCCACATATTTATGTTATCAGTGTCATCATTATTAAGGGCCTTTGGGTCAGACTCTGTAAATGGCAGCTCTCCCTCTCCAACAAGATTGAAAGCTTCATATTGATTAGTCTCAGAGTTGAGGACTTCAATTTTGGTTGCAACAAAACTGTACAGCCCAAGAAAGGAGAGTGTAGTTTGGCAACTACTACTCTTTTGATGGTGCTTGCAATAGTCATTAAACTTCTCCTTAGCTGGGCCTCTACCTTTTTTCCCATTTGTAATCACTTTTTGGCCAAATGAATAAATTTGTTATTTTAGAAGGCCCCTTTCTTCTCAGCTTTCTCGAGGGCTTCTCGGTTTTTTTTATCCACTCGCAATCGCTTTGCCTTCTCCTGTACCAACGATTCTTCTAATTTTATTTTTTCTCCCCTCAACTGGCTGTTCTCATCTTTAAGCTGATGTACATCAACCTCGTTGTAATACACCTTAAATCGATACCGAGGGCCCGTTTCCAAATTGCTAAGAAGTGCATTTAATTGCCACGATTACTAGCTTTCTTGACAGCTTTCTGAAAACGAATATTTTCTTTCTGAAGACTTCTGATATATGGCTATTGATTATTATACCTCGTATACCTGATTGCTCAAACACTTTGTTTACAATTATTGAAAGGACCGACTCATGGTTCTCTCTGAAAACTTCTTTGCTTTAAAATAGTATAGATTAGTAAGCTGAAACGAAAAATTAATCATGGAAGTTTACGAAAAATCCAGCGAACAAGCTTAAAAAAGGCATTTATTTAGACTTCATACTGCGATGAACTTCACAAATCTTACTTGTTTATCTCGTAAGTAAACAATGGCAGATTGATTTCCGAAGTGCTTTCTGAGTTTCCCGATCCCTTTCCTACTGCTTTCACGCTCACAAAACAGGAAAAAATCAAAAGGAGGAAGATACAGCTGTTTTGAAACGCCATTTGACGAGGGTAAATCTACTTTTTGTTCGACACTTTACATATCAAAACAAAGGAAATTTGTTCCTCTTTTCGATTCTGGCGGTACATTTTTAAATTGCGCTTGCGTAAAAGGGATATCGCCCGAGACGCTTCGCTCGGTTGTGTTTTGAACAAAAACGCCTTGTTAATTTCACGCAACCGCTCGGAGAAAAGGTTCAAATGACGAGGGTAAAGCTTTACCTTCAAGTTAGAAAATTAGCGAAATAGAAAGCCACAATATTGTAGTTTAATATTTCAGAGGTACATTGAGTGCTTTTTTTTTCCGTAGAGAATCTGCACGATGGTAAAATGTTCGAAAATTACATTCGATTTGAGTGGGGCGTTGAAGTGGGCGTGGTCACTATATTCGTGTTAAGACTATTTTTACCCCGTGAGTTTGATATATTTCAACCCCCATTCAAATTTTGCATGCAGTTAGGCACTCAGGGGGGGATACAGAAAAATGCCCTTTTTAAAGGTTGCAGCACTATTGTTGCCATGGTAACAACGGCTGCTTATTCGGGGCCTGGGGCCACATTTTCATACAAAAACGTCGCAAAAAAAGAGTGAAATGTTTATTTCTCTATCTCAAGCTAAATACAACATTACAAATGGCTACCATACATAGTAACATCATTTGTCTTGACTTTGATGCATTTAATATTCCCTGTGATTGAATGTGAACACACCAATAGATTATTCATCTCGGTACAATTTCGGTCATTTTTGAGACAAAGATATTTCGAATCATCTGAAAACTGTCAGAAAATTAAAAAAAATTGAACTGAATTGACACGCTTGTTTCCAGGAAAAATGGTGTTACTAGCATTGATGTTTACAGAAAGCCGACACACACAGATAGATATCTGGATTTTTCTTCACATCATGAATTAAAACATATAGTCGGTGCGGCCTCGACCCTTCTATTCCGTGCAGCCAACCTTCCGAGCACCATTGAAGGTAAAAGACGCGAGACTAGCCACGTTGCCGAAGCCTTAAAAGCTAATGGCTACCCATCTATAGTTATTTCCAACATTATAAAAAAGAAGTCAGCTCCGACGACTCCTCCACCGGAAGAGTTAGTGTCCATGTTCTTCAAATGGGCCGATCCATCAGACGCATATCTGAGTTTCGCTTGTCTTCCCTACATCAGCGGCCTGACTGAGCCCCTTACCAGATTACTTCGCAAAAATGACATTCGTGTGGTTAGCAAACCAGCTAAAACCCTGCAACAAGAATTCCCGTCACCTAAGTTTAGGCAGCCCCTAGATCTACAATGCAATGTTGTCTACAAAATTCCGTGCTCTGACTGCTGTTGGAGTTATGTAGGAGAAACTGGCAGATGCTTTAAAACCCGGAGAAAGGAACATCAACGAAATCTTAAAAACTATACGAGTGGCTCGAACATTGCCAACCATGCGTGGGAAAACAATCACGCGATTGACTTTGAGGGCGCTACCGTGATAGACAAAGGCAATTACCGCGTCCCAAAAACACTAGAATCTTGGCATACCGCAAAAACTGTCGGCGCAGACAATAATTCTAAACCGTTACCAAGACAATATTCTATCTTATTGTAATTTGATTTTGTTTTGTTGTCCATTCTTTAGCTTTCCACACTTCTATTGTATTTTTTAGTTCTTAATTTTTTTCTCACCCTCCCCTGTATATATTTCCATTCACGCGCTAATTTGTTTTTACATTCGTTAAAGGCTATAGTATAATAGCCGAAAGCTCATATTTTAAAGCCTTTTTAACCAGAGAACGTTCTTTACCTTTTTTACTATGTCAGAAAATTGTTAGAAAATTTGCATAAGATATGATGAGGAGAAACTTATCACCGCCGCAGTGCAATCAAGTCAATCAATGTTTCCTTCCATGTCTTGATGAAGAAAAACTCATAACAAAGTGCGAAATAAAATATTTAATGAAATCATTATGTCATAATTCTACCTTTCAAACAACCTATTATCCACACGTAAATCGTAACTTGTCACTTGAACGAAATGCCCCATGGTTAATATGTAATCTGGATTGCTTCATGTCCTTCAGGAAAAAGAACAGCGATTTCATCACCATTATTTTCCATACTTTTCTCCCGAATATCTTTTACAAGCTTAAAGATGAAAATAACGCAATATCCCAGTGATTTACAAGAGAGGAAGTTAAAGGTCTCTTTAATTTTCCCCTGAGGTGGCCGGCTCATAAGGAAGAAAAAGGAGATCCCTCAGTCCAATAACGTTGGTCTAAAGAGATTATCAAGCTATTTCCAAAAATTTCCATTTCTCGTCTTCTTTGGGGCGATCGATGGAAACTTCATGGAGAAATACAGCGTCATGCCATCGTGACAACGTACATGTTTATGACAAACGACCGGTGTGACGATACTTTCGTGTAGATCAGCCGACTTCAACATCTTTCAAATGACATACAAGTATATCAGTATACCTTCAGAAGACTTCGGATCGCTCAAATTCTAATGAAAGAAGGTGCGGCACTCGGAATCTGGATGATATGCACACGATTTGAAGTATATGTTTGTAGTTACGTCGAGTAGTCCTTCATGAAGGTTGATCAATTTTTTTTAAAATATGACAACCAGAGGCGAGATTTCTCTTCGGGATATTGCTCATAAGATAACATTCTTCCAAAGCCGTGCATGTTTCACCTTTCTGAAACATTTGTTGTTAAAAACATTAGATGTAAACATCGCCAAATTATGCAATATCTGATTTTGAGCTTTTTTCGCGAATTGCCCCTATGCAAAGTAGAGGCAGGCCCCCAGAGATTTTTACATATTTAAAAACTAGAATATTATAACCAGCTAGGTAGGTAGTTTCAGTTCCAGAATCGGTATACTATTTTCCCTGTTTTACCCGACAACAAAAATGACCGAAACTGTACCGATAATAATCTATTGGTGTGTTCACATTCACTCTCAGGGAAAATTGAATGAGCCAAAGTGAAGACGAATGATGTTACTATGTATGGTAGAGGTGCCAATTTGTAATGTTGTATTTAGCTTGACATACAGAAATAAACATTTCACTCTTTTTTTGCGACGTTTTTGTATGAAAATGAGGCCCAAGGCCTCAAACAAGCAGCCGCTGTTACCATGGCAAAAAGAATGCTGCGGCCTTTAAAAAGGGTATTTTTGTGCATCCCCGCTGAGTGCCTAACTACATGTAAAATTTGAATGGGGGTTGAAAATTTTTATTTCCCAAGATGTTTGATTCTTACAGAGACTTGTTCTTAACAGTGCGTTCAAGTTGAAATCATGATTGTAAGCAATCAAAATAAAATCTGAGAAGTGTCCACAACTGTAGCTTTATCAAGCTTGGCAATTATGTAATCCGATGCTATTGAAAAGTAATGATCATCACAAAATTAACGAAAGTGGCTGTGTGGTATTAAAAAAAAGTAAGAACGATCCGTGATTTTCTCGTGGAAATGAGATGTGTAGTTATTGAGTCTTCAACTTATGTTCTAAGCCTAGGTAACCATTTCTTAACAGTGCGTTTGAGTTGAAATCATAATTGTAAGCGATCAAAATAAAATCTGAGAAGTGTCCACAACTGAAGCTTTATCAAGCTTGGCAATTATGTAATTCGATGCTATTAAAAAGTAATGATCACAAAATTCGGAAATTTTTAGCGAATTTAGGCCAATGAAAGAACGAGCAAATCTCGGAGGCGACTTTCAACATTCGAATACACTGCTTCTAAATATATTTCGCCAACCCATAGTTTGTCCTTCAACGATGCATGTGTCACCCAACAGTCATTTTCTCATTTAGTTCAGACAATATTTCGATCGACTCTTTTGTCGATAGGTAACGTTTCAACCTCAGGAATGAAATTCATATTTCTATGGAATAGTGAGAATTTCCTATCACTGTCAACACCTTCAAGAAGTTAAGTTCGCCGCTTCTTATTACGTAATTTCATAATACATAACAGTTGGTGACTTTTTAGGGACTCGGGAGGGAAACGCATTAAGATTAAGTCAGATACATGTCTGTACACAGCAGTCGAAGCCAACGTAATTACCTGTAATTGTTTTTATATCGACAATTCAGCAATTTCCCTCCTTCAACCATCAGGTATATGATAGTGTCTTCCCTAATTATTCCTTCACAGGGTGTCATTTTCTCCGAGGTTGGTTCCCAGCCATGCGTCCTGTTTTGCATGACAGGCCCGTCGATGGGAAAGTTGCCTCTTTGAAAATTGGTTTTGTGCACGAGAGTGTTACCTCTGAGTAAAACACATTTCAGAACGCAAAATGAGTAAAACATAAATGAGCAGCTGTGTAAGAAAATTTTGATTCCACCCACAGGCAGCCCAAGCTGTGATAAGATCATCTTGCGCAATAACAGTCATGGCGGAATTATAAGAGTTTGTATGGGAATATGTACGACCGCTCTAAGGACTGAACAAATACGTCAATTTCTCAATAAAAATACCTCACCTTACTTCCATAGCGTATCGCCTGTTATCTGACCGCTTACTTTGATGAAAAAAACCCATTTTGGCGAGTTGTCCATTTCGGGGTTTTCCACGTACATAAGAAAAGCCCTTACGTACATAAAAAGAAAGGGAGACCAGACGAGTGACAATCCTTGTAATTATTTTTCGAACCGCTACCTTTGTGGGTGATATTCAACGTTTCAATGAATTGGCAAGTTAAGGCCGAAATCGTTTACAAGGCGGAGTTTTACGATTACATGGTTTAGTGTCACGATAAGGTTTGAAAACTTGATTGATCGAAAAAAGAGTAATCACCGAGTTGCAATTCGCTTACTTGCTTTGAATGAGACATCTTGAGATCCACTTTACAACCATAGACGTGACCCTTGGCTAAGCGGGAAGAGCA
This sequence comes from Pocillopora damicornis, assembly GCF_964200805.1. Classification (NCBI taxonomy): domain Eukaryota; kingdom Metazoa; phylum Cnidaria; class Anthozoa; order Scleractinia; family Pocilloporidae; genus Pocillopora; species Pocillopora damicornis. The sequence continues at coordinate 37,246,609 of NC_142671.1, forward strand.
TTTACGCGGCTATGAAATGCAGTGTCCTGAGACTACAAATGACCCACTTTGACACTTTCCTGAATTCTGTTTTGTCTTGTGCTATCTAATGCTCGACTTAAAGAAACCAAAACCACTTAAATGCACCACTACGTGCACCAGTTTGGAGGATTCCCCCTAAAAAAATTTACCCCTTTCCGCCCCGCATTATGTAGCCATACGGCAAATTATACAACTACGTGATGTATCTGTCGAAGCTGGAGTTGAACAAGTCTGCTACGTGAATAATGTTTTGATAAAAACGCCTCATCATACTGCAAAATAAAGGGATTTTTGTCTTTACAGGTATACTACAGATATGTCTAATAGACAAAAATAAAAACGCCTTATCATACTGCAAAATAAAGGATTTTTGTCTGTACAAGTATAATACAGGTATGTCTAATAGACAATTTCAAAAAGGTACGTGAAGGATTTTCGTTAATTGTACCGCTGTGATCCAGTTTGTAAGAAAGATTCTTTATATATCTCTTGTCTAGACTTTGCATGATATTGCTGTTACTGTTTGGTAAATTCCATTTCGGTCTTTCAATTTGGTTGCTGTTTTTCTCCGAACTATCATCAAGGCTCTTCTGAATACTCCGTAAATTTCACTTTTACGCTAAAAATACTAGGATTACTTTTAAAAAGGTTTTTAATCCTATAATTTTTTTAACGAATGAGTACTTTCTGACATACGTGAGTAAGGTGTTAAAAATTTATTGGACTGGCAGGATGCTGATCTTTTACAAGTATGCACCAGAACAGTGGATAGCGTTGAAGGCGCGTTCTGACCGGCTACTGCACTCTGAACTGGTCCTTTGTTATTCTTTAAAGGGTAACTGACGGCTAAAAGGTCGCTTTTTCGGAATACCGTCTAAACGCCTCAAATAACACATTGAGACAGATACAAGGTGCTTGGTATGCCTCTTTGTGCCTTTTTTCGCCGAGAAAACAGTCCTCATTGCAGCTTCGTGAGTCACCTGCTGTAAACGCTTCGATTTTGATCATGTGACCTTGTGCGTCACGCGTGTGTACATTATGCAAAGTAAAAATGCGGATAGTAACTCGAGTAAAAGCAGTTCTATTTCGGGGTCTGATTATTCGGATTTTGAGGCCTCGATGGAGAGTGAACATAATGAAGGGGCTTATCAACCTGCTGGTGAAATCAGGTCCTCGCGATTTGAACCACCTGGACGAACCTAAAATATATCGCGAGAGTGAGAGGAGGACCGTGGGCCCTTGAGCCGCGGCCGCTTCAATAGTACATTCAATTAAGTACAATACTTCAATTAGTACAGAGTGTTAGTGTGGAGACTGCCAATCAATGTGGAGGGAGAAAGAAAACAAAGTAGATGTGGTCAAAAATAAAAATTTGGAGGATGTTACAGCGGAACAGTTGCAGGCAGAAGCCAGATGTATTGTCCAGCATCCAGAGTTAGAGGAAACTGGTGAAGGCTGACTCCGTCTGCATTTTTTGGGTACGAAAAATCACTATACAGCGCTTCCCAGCTTTTCGTTTTCTTCATTTTACATCCTGTTGTTTTCCGTCCATCTTGTAAATGTCAACACGGCTAATAGTGGTACAGGTTTGGATAACTTGAGGGTGAACATATATCTGTTTTAAAGTTGAGGTCGTAAATTGAGAAACATTACGTGCTTGTTATTTCCGTAGCACGAGTTTGTCGCTGACTCGGTTCCTTTTTATCACCAAAGCACTGCGTTTTAACCGGTAGGGTCTCAGGCTGTCGCCTTGTTTTAGTTACGATAAATGAGCGTGAGTAATTTACTGTTCCCTCAGCTGACAGTTGTACATTTTTGAAACGAGTAACCTTTCATTGAACTTAGGCACACGAATGTGCTATATATATATGCTGCTCAATGCCAGTTGTAATCATTCTTGGAGCTCTCTCAGCTAGAGACGATGCTTTAGGGTCAAAGGCTGTCGGCTTGTTTTAGTTACGATAGAGGAGCGTGAGCAATTTACTGTTCACTCAGATGACAGTTGTACATTTTTGAAACGAGTAACCCTCATTGAACTTAAGCACACGAATATGCTATATTTATATGCTGCTCAATGCTAGTTGTAATCATTCCTGGAGGACTCTCAGTTAGAGACAAAACGTGTTGAAGGAAATAAACAGAAAGTTACAACAGCAAAAAGTCTTTGTGCTATTCACCAGTCTCCGTAAAAAAAATAAAAAAGAATAATTCTTGAACATTACCGGAACGTGAAAGAAGAGTTTCGTTCACGAAACCAGATGGCGACCTCCCATAATCCGCGACAGTACTTAGCGCTTAGTCACGCTCACTCCAGAACCGATGGGCCTGAGGTCACAATGATATACACCGGACAAAATCTAAACTCCAATACTTTTCGGCATGGACTAAACATATCTTTATAAGTATATGATTCGATAATGGTTAGGAAGAACAAATTATGGGAATATATTTTATTTACAACTGTTTGGAATGGCGTGCAAATAACCTGCGACTCTGAATACAGAGAACCGATCCGTCGCCTTTCAATTATTCAACCTTCATTATTTAATTTCTCACTTCGTAGTTCATAGTCTCTAAATGGTGGCCTATGTCAGACTGGAAAAAAATTTTTTTTTCGCTGGTAAATTCCGGCAGCAGCCGAACAGGGAGGATGAAATTGTTACGTTCAGGTCTTGACATGACGCTTTTCACTACCTTACACACGTGTGACGTATCACATCAAGTGACCTGGATTGAAACGTTTTCAAAATGGCCTTTAAGGATAGCAATCAATCAATCTTTATTGTACTCAGCAGGTAATTTAGTGTTAACAACTGAGTTGAAAACGTAAATTGGCCACCGTAAAGAGTAAAAAAAAGCTGACGTTTCTATGGTCAGCCCCTCGTCAGAACGATTCTTTGTACTCACTCCTGATCAAAAAGATCATTCCAGACTCTTCTTGTATTATAAATGTATCTTTTATTAACTTGTGTGAAGAAAGTATCAAACACAGATGGCAGACGTCTATTGTGAAAGTTATACATAAAGACTGCGATATTACGAAAAACAAGGTCAGGCAGTTTAACAATATTTAAGCATTTGAAAATTGGACTGGAATGCTCACGAAAGTCAACACTCGTATAGCTCTCTTTTGTGAAATGGAAAAAGACTGGGTAGTTGAAGAAGAGGTGTAATTCCAAGAAATTAAAGCATAGGTTAAGAAGGGATATATTAAAGCATAATATAGTTTAACCAGAATATCTGAATTCACATAATAACGAAGTTTAGAAAGATTCCCAATATTGCGCTTAATCTTTTCAGCATTGTGGCGTACTTGACTTTTCTAAGATAAATTAGAATATATTACAATGCTTAGATATTTTTTCTGAGTACTCTTGGTTTAAGTTAATGCTATCTAAAGAGAGTATGACATGAAAGGGTAACTTTCTTCGTGGAGGGTGGAAAATGACAAAAGTCAACCAAGTATGAATATTTACTAGTTCATTGTTTACTTTGGATTCAAGGACTTTAAGATTTTTGCGTTTATAAAACAGATTGGCATCATCTGCATATAAATGAAAATCTAGAATTTCAGAGTAGTAACTAAAATCATTTACATCTACAAGAAATGATAGTGGGCCGAAAACTGAGCCTTGAGAAACACCACAAGAGACAGGATGAGGATCAGACTCAGTTTGCCCTAAGGAAACATATTGATATCTATCGGTAAGATAGGAGATGAACCAATCCTTGGTAACACCACGAATGCCATAATAATCTAGTTTTTCGATCAAGATATTACGATTTACAGTATCAAAGGCTTTACTGAAATCCAAAAATATACTTCTAGAAAATTCCTGGCAGTCAATTGCATGTTGAATCAAGTCAATGATGCTTACGATAGCATGATCCGTGGAGTGTTTCCGCACGGAAGCAAAACTTCTTACAATAAATTACTTTTTTCTTCTCCAAAAATTCAAAATTTTTTTATGCATCAACTTTTCTAACAGCTTGCTGAATAGAGAGAGAATAGAAATGAGACGATAATTATTTAAACTTGTTTGCACGCCCTTTTTAATAACAGGGGTAACTTAATTAAGCAATTTTAAATAAATCAGGGACAATTCCAGTAGAAAAAGAAGCATTGACTATAATTTCTAGAGGTGCAGATATAACATGTTTGGTAGCTTTTAAAATAGCAACTGGTATGCTGTAAGGCCCAGTAGACTTATTAGCATTTCGCACAATAATTTCATTTTCAATTTCAACTGTTGTTGTGGGAAATAGAAAGAAACTGTCTTGAGATGGGGCTGTGAGATACCGAATGGAGGATTTATTTACACAAGGAATATTCTTTGTCAAATCATTTCCAATATTAGCAAAGAAATTATTAAAAGCATCAGCCATTGACTTAGAATCATTTAATTCAACATCCTCAACAACTAATTTAGTGGCAGTAGAGCCAGATCTGGATTTAAGATTAACAAGTTGTCTTATCCCCTTCCATACTCTCTTGGAATCAGACTTGCTTACATGGAAATAATTATTATAATAATTGTTTTTACTTACTTTTAATAAGTGATGAATTTTATTTCTATAAATTTTGAATTTGCTGTGATAATATACAGATTTAGCTGAAATATACTTCTTGAAAAGTTTATTTTTTATGTTGACTGAGACCCTGAAAGCGGTAGTTATCCATGGCTTATATTTCATTTTTTATAAACGTTTTGAGAGTTGTATGAGAGGGATATGAACATCAATTATGCCTTTATTAGACTCTAGTGTAAATGGAGTCAAACATTATATTAGGATCAGGATTAGCATGTAATACACCTTTCTCCGTTCGCTTTCCTTTTACTCGGAAGACGATGGCTCGTTGATATATCCTCTTTTTTCAGGTCAACTCCTATCTTTCAACCAAGCTCCACTACAATTTCGTTCGCATCTTCCCGCGTGTCACTAGAAATCTTTGGAATACCCCGGATTTCCATGCAGTCTCGTCTCGAGTATTGTTCAAGTTCGTTAAATGATTCCTTTAAAACTTTTAGCTGGCTTGTAGTATCCAGGAGCTTACCCTTCAGACTCTTGCTCTCATTAACCAGTTCTGTCATTCCTTTTTAGTAGGGTGATATTTTTGTTAGTACTTGGTAATAATTAGAGTTCGTAGTGGCGATAGACTTCTTCACTTCATCAATCGATCTGCGTAGAGGCTCTAAAGCCTCCTCCAACAAACTCTTGAATTCTTCTGTCGTTAGACCTCCCATAATGGTACGTAAATGAATTAGGACAACATACAACGCGAAAAATTGAGAAAAAAGAGGAAAATGCAGCTTTGATAAGCTAAATTCACTGTAAATTTAACGAAGCTCAGAAAAATACCGCCATCTTTCTCGCTGACCGCAAGGATAGGGTGTAACACCAAAATAATACAAGATAAATAACAGGAAATAAACTGAAATGTGTCTTCGTGGATTTGTACACACTCAGGATCAATTGTTCGTTCGAGGCTGGTTCCTTATTTGAGCATTACGTGTGAGCAAGAGTTTATAATTTCTCGGTGAGAGCCGGCAGTCGATTAAGCGTCAAATAAGATTTGTAGAAAATTTGGTTTAACACAATATGACGTTTATTTGCACATTTAGGATTCTTTAACCTAAGAGGAATGTATTGGGACCAAAAAAAAGGGAAAATTTTGGCGTTAGTTACCCTTTAAGCAACTCGCGCCAGATTTGCGGGCCAAGATATTGATATATTAAGCAGGAAACAAGATGTGTTAACAGCAAAGAAACTTCCTTTGTAACTGATTTTCGACTTTAAAATGATCGGCACGACAAACTTCACGTTTGGAGAAATTGTTGAAGAATTTAACCAATGTCACTTGCAGAAAATTCAACTCAAATTAAGCAAGATTACCGCTAGTGGGTATCTTCCTTTGTTGTGTTCTAGCTAAAGAACGAAAACCGTTTTGTTAATTTTAACTACAGAAAACAACAGTCCGACCCTTGTCTATTGTATATGACAACTTTTAGTGATCTCAAAGGTAGAAAAGAATAGAAATTATGCGTGAATATAGAACGACGCTGCGCGCGTCATAAACAGGTTAAAACTTTACGGAGGCACCTTAAAAGTTACATAACCTTATGCAATATTACCTCATGCAATATTATGGAAAAATGGAAAAATCGACCCGCGACAGTTTGCGCGTTACATAACAAGGTATACAATATTACCTTATGCAATATTATAGAAAAATGGAAAAATGGACCCGCGATAAACAAAAGAAGCAATGAATTCGCGCCATTTGGTGGTTTACAATTTTATTTTCTTTCGTGACAGGCGAAAAATTTGCTTGATACAAATTATGCATGAAAACACAACGCCTCATAAACAGGTTAAAACTTCACGGAGGCACCCTAAAAGTTACATAACCTTATGCAATATTATAGAAAAATGGAAAAATCGACCCGCGACAGTTTGCGCCACAGGTAATTTACTTAGGAATTATACTTACCTTTTAACAATAATGACAAACAATGTTTTAGCTGATTTGCACCCGAGAGTCAAGTTTGTGGTTGACACGTCTGCCATAGTCTGCTCAATTCGACCGTCTCTGACATTCGCAATCTTTCTGTGGATCACAACATGACACTCAACCCAATTAAATGTAAAGAGATGTTAATTAACTTTATGTTAAATTCTAATTTTACTCTAACACCATTAGTTGTAGACAACAACGGTATAGCACGTGTATCGACTTACAAGATTCTAGGAGTATTTATCGATAGCGACCTTAAGTGGAATAGTAATGTTGAGTACATTTATAAAAAAGCTTGCAGGTTTTCAAGTTTTTAAGTTTTCATTGTATTATAACTCGTTAATTCAGTAAGTTACAGCAAGAGAGTTTAATAAACTGTTCTTATCGTTATAATATTACCTTATACAATATTAGATTATGCAAGGTAGAATTACGTAACATTCGGCGGCATCTGGCAAAGTCTGACAGGGATAACTCGCCTGAAATGCTTAAAAATGAGGTAAAACGCACGCGGACGTTGAAGGCTTTCTTAGTTCGTTTCTTTCCTTTTTTAACTCTTTGTTTGAACTTACTGTTAAAACTGTCAACGACAGAGGAAAAATGTAAGAAAGAAAATGGAATCCTTCCTCAAAAGCGTGTCGAGTACGCAACAATCGCTTATGTCACAATCTGATTACCTCTCTTAGGCAGATAATTATCGAAATATTTCGATACCTAGGAGCAACTTGAGTCTATAGTTACATAATTGATTAGCCTTAAAACTTACTCTGCCAGTCTTGCAGGCCAGAACGGTGGAATCGCTCTGTTCCATCGAGTTCCATTTCGGAAAAAGAAAAAAAAACAGTCTGTAATACTTCTTTAATTACATTATTAACTGATGTTAGGTATATTTAGAGTCTTTTTATGCCATATTGAACCTTCGTGCTTTGTTAGGTCGTTATGAAAACAGGTCAAGTACAACGTTGTTATTTTCGGCAAAAATAATTCCCAAGGCCAAAATAAGCGGACAGTCAGGGTTAAAAGATTACGCGAACCGTCGGAAAAGGATATAAATCTGTGTACACGGCGCGTCAGACATATAATTGATCATTGTCTTTTTGGGTTGAGTGGCACTGTATAAATTTAGCAAACCAGGGAGGCTCACCTTCAATTTGATGCAACTGCAGGACACACCTCTTAGGCGGTAACAGTGCTCGTTGCTTGACTTTGCGAAGCGGATTTTAAGATGTCTCATTCAAAATATGTAAGTGAATTGTAGTTTACATGGCTAATAGAATAGGCGGGTTAAGTGCCTCTCCAGAAAATCTTTTTCTCCTGACGGTTTTTGATCATTTTCTTCCATATTCAGGTTCTAGCTGATACCATGAAGATGACATGGCTTATGGAGGGCTGTGTCAATGGTCATGCGTTCACCATCGAAGGAGAAGGCACCGGCAAACCTTACGAGTAAGTTAATGTCAAATAACGATCAACCTGTAAATTGTCCTTTTGCGTGGATGCATTGCTGGTCTAACCAAAGCAAATTTGGTTATTTCAGCTATGTTTCCTTTGGCCGTTTGTGTCATCTGCGTATGGCTGTCTTGGAGAAACGGGTTTATAAATCTAAGCTTTATATAGTAACTCGTCCAGAAGTCATTGTGCGCAAGTCACTTATGTGATGAAAACGCACCAAAATAGTCATATGCTAGTGATTTCGTTAATGAAAGACCACAATATCGAAAATCCTCTCCATCTGAATATTTCAGAGGCAAACAAACGGGGACATTCCGTGTTACAAAGGGCGGACCCCTTCCATTTGCCGTTGACATAGTGGCACCGACCTTGAAGTATGGATTCAAATGTTTTATGAAGTACCCTGCTGATATTCCTGACTATTTCAAGCAAGCATTTCCCGAAGGTCTGACATACGACAGGAAATTAACATTTGAAGATGGAGGGAGTGCCACGGCCACCGTGGAAATGAGGTGAGTAATTACTTACTATTTAACTGTTAATCAGCTTTTTTAACTTGCAGATTGGACAAAGATCTTTGAGTTACATCTATGAATGATTGAAAACAAAAATCATTTAAATTTTTTTGCATAATCTGCAACACTACACAAAGATTTGGGCTCCATGTGAAAAAGTGAAAATTCACGACGGATTTCCATGATGAATACCATCATGGAAGCCTCAAAAGTGCAGTAATACAGCGACAACCGCTTGCTTTTCAAAAATGATTAGGCAAAATTAAAAATTGACCTAATTTTTTTACATTCGTCACTTTCTTCCTTTCAGTCTTATTTTTATCTTCTAACATAGTAATCTAACCAGTTGATTTAGAGGTTTTTTTCCATTAAAATATTTTTACCTCGTAAGGTGGACTCAAATGTATGTTTTATTCATTTTGCGTTCTGAAATGCTTTCTACTTTGACAGCCTCAAAGGCAACACTCTTGTGCACAAGACCAATTTCCAAGGAGGCAACTTTCCCATCAACGGGCCTGTCATGCAAAACAAGACGCTTGGCTGGGAACCAACTTCGGAGAAAATGACTCCTTGTGATGGAACAATCAAGGGAGACACTATCATGTACCTTTTGGTCGAAGGAGGGAAAATGCTGAAATGTCGATATGAAAACAATTACAGGTAATTACGTTGGCTTCGACTGCTGTGTACAGACATGTATCTGACTTGATCTTAACGGGTTTCTCTCCCGAGTCCCCAAAAAGTCACCAACTGTTATATAACTTATGTAACTTTGCAGTATAAATTCAGTCCATTGTTTTGAAATTACTTAATAAGAAGCGGCGAACATAACTTATATATTCAGAAGCAGTGCACCCGACAGTTTAGAGTCACCTCCGAGGTTTGCACGTTTCTTCATTATTCAAATTCGCTTAAATTTCCGTATTTTGTGATCATAGCTTTTCAACCACATCGGATAACAAAACTGCAAAGCTGGATAAAGGTCTATTTGTAGACATTTCTCTGAAATTATTCTGATCGATTACGATCATTATTACAACTCGAACGCACTGTTCGGAAACTGTCTTCATCTTTGTGGTTACCAGGGCGTCGAAGTAGATGACTCAATATCTATAATTCCTATTTCAGCGAGAAATCATGGGTCATTCTTGATTTTTTTTCCTCCAGGGCCAAGAAGGCGATACACGAGATGCCACCGAGCCATTTTGTGGATCTCCGCCTTGTGAAAACCAACCTTGATAAGGAAGGTTTGAAGTTTCAACTGGAAGAACACGCAGTAGCAAGAATCCTCGAGGTTTGAGGATTACTGGAGAGTCACTACCATTGTGAGTCTCGACATTGTTTGTACAACAACATGAGATGAATAAAGAAGAGCGTTTTCAACCTCAAATGTACCTCACTCTTACATTTTTTAAACTTTCGACTGATTATGAGGAGTTATGAAAGAAAACGAACCAAATCCCTGCTGTTATTATTCGTTGCTTGCAGAAAGTGCGTAAAGTTCGCTTTACAATTGTCAAGGCCCAAATTTTTCCTACACTGACCTATGGTGATTACATAATTTTGATTTCAACTTTATAAATCATTCAGATCTGGAAGATATGAGGATTGGTGCCAAAAAGAAATTTTAAGGTCAGCTATCCCAGAAAACACTTCACTTTTCGACCTCCAGACACTTTCCCAAGAAAAGATAATATGAGTTCAAGACACTTAAAACTTCCTACTCGTAAACACTTTATTGATTCATGCAGCTCTGCATAAATAAACTCTTCCCTTGTTGGGCTTATTGAACGAGATGACCTCCATTGTTGAGCCAAGAGTCGTATCACCTTAGTAAAATTAATTCACAAATTCCTCGCTTTGGCCAATAAGATTTTAAAATTTTGAACAAGACAAAAACCTCGAGTATAAAATAGAGGATATTACATGGCTGCGCAGCGATAAGAAATTTGTCTTCTTGTCTTTAAAAGTATTCCACGAGTAAGCGAATATGTTTTCTCAAAGTCATTAATACTGCATGAGGTAATTAACTAATTGTGAGGCCTCATTTGGGTCACACGGATGTCCCTTGATACCCGGTAAAGAACAGATCCAGACACGCGTGATTAGATATCAAGACACGTGTTAGGATATCCAAACACGTGTGTTTGGAAATCAATTCCCAAAATAATGCAGTACTTGAACAAATGTTTATTAACTTCCAGGATTATGATAACCATTCTTTGTAGTTAACATTTGCGTTTACATTGTAATTCAAGAACATTCCAGAATTGAACTGATTTAACATTCCACGTACACTGCTTTCACCTTCCAAAAGTTCACTGCTAGTACTCGTGGTTTCCGTTACGCTACTAGATGTGCAAGGTTTCAAGTGGTTTAGACACTTTAACACTCAAAATTGCAAATGGGACGCCGATACAAAGGGTGACTGCTCTCAATTAAAAGCCGAAGTTGTGAAAAACACAACATCTTTCATGACACTGACTAACAACTATGCAAAAGCGACAATGAAACAAAACAACACAAATACTGAATATTTACGTGGACGTTCTGTTTTTGAGTTTATTGTTAATAAAGTAGATCCTTTTGAGAACCACTTCATAAACTCGAGCTTCATGTTTCATCAGGATTTTCAAACACTCGAAAACAACAAAAACACTCGGCCTTCGGCCTCGTGCTTTCATCAGCTTTCTCGTGTTTAAAAACCCTGATGAAACACTCGCCCTCTCTTATGAAATATTGCATCTCTACCGTGTGAAAGGTAAGCTAAGATACTTCTTGATACCATTCTCAGAACTGCTGGTTGGTCAGGACACTGCACCTTTGCAAAGTATTACTAAAAACCAATCCAAGAACATGAGAATTTGGCGGAAGTTAAAGCCTGATGGTAATTCTTATGAGTCATCCTGAGGTATTAGGGATCACATGCCCACCCTCACTTGCGTATGAAATAAACCCACCCAATTTATAATTTTTTTCGCCTTTCAAAGTTAATTTCACAATCTCATGTGATCCCTAGCAACTCATGATGACTCAACTGAATTCTCATCAAACTTCAACTTGCAGATAAGTCTCGTTTCACTCTCAATTTATTGAGCTCCTTATTTAAGAGGCTGTCTCTCTTATTTCCACCCGGTCAACTTCGCGTCAAAAATAATTTTGCCTGAAACTCTGTCAACAGAAAGACTTTACTTAGGAAAGAACTGAATTAGATTTGGTTTGAATCGAAATAATTTTTTGACCGCACTAGGGGCCATAATTATTTCCCAGTCCGTAGGGACCGTCGCAACGTCTCGGAAATTGAAAAATAGGCATATTCTGAACATTTTAAAATATTTAATTCGCATAGTTAAGCCACAAAATTTATATCAGATTTCTTAAAAACCTTTCTAGTTTGCCAAGAAAGTTAGAATTTGCCCTCTAACTATATCTGAAAAGGCGAATTTTAGCATACTCTGACCACTAGAAATCGCCATAGGCCGATGGCCGTAAATAACCTTGATTTAGACGTTAAGTTTTGGGATTTGGGACCTGGTTGACGACTCTATCCTACACAGCCGTTGATTTTAGACCTTTATAGGCAAAAATATGCAAAAAACCGCTCTATGTTTTCGGTTTTTCAAAAGTTATGACCGTTTAAATCAGCGCATGTACGAGCATTCGCGATTTTTTCGCCTACACCAAAATCCAACCACTGGGGCAGATTTCGTCATAAATACAGCTTACCCGCTTTGCAGCCCGGCTTCATGGCTCACTTCAGAATTTTTCTAATAACCAGATTGGTGACCTCAACAAATAGCAAGGTATTGCCTTCGAAAAGTAGGCGGCATACATGGTGATCGTGGTATCAAAACGATGTCGGAATTGGCCACATTTCGCGGTGAATCGCCCATTTAACATCGCTACAGAGCTGAATTTTTTCCAGAGTCAGAATGTAAACTCTCCATGTCTGGAAGCTTAGAGGGAAATGAAGGTTTTAGGCTTCTGAAGTGAAGAAATAATCACTTAAATTTAGATCACGATGATCCAGTTCGATGTTATACTGTTCTCACAAAGGTCCGCACAAAAGAGAAAACCGCTGATAGCTTGTGCCGCACGTTGTGCCTTATGGTTTTGTTTTGTATCCCAATTTACACCCCAATGTAATAATTGGGGAGAAAAATTTTGAATGAAAAGAATAAATGCTTTTTACCTGGAGTTTGATCATATTTGATCAACGCCGTCAGAACTTGATATCGGAACTAAAGGTAGATTGTATCTGTAGAGCATATTCTACACTTTCAGCCACTGTATAAGACATTGTTTACATAAGTCTACTGAGAAACACATCGACAATCACTAATCACGTCCGACAGTCTGTCTATGAGGATCTGCTTTTTGTCTCTCAATTTTACAGGGATCTCAAAATGACTACAGATGGCTCTCAACAAAACCATATTGAATTTCTGAAGTGTGTTACTGTGGTAACGTTCACAGAGATCATACGTGTCGTAGCAGATTGGATGTGAGACTTTGATCTCTTTGTTAACTTTGTCGGCCACATCTTGTCTCTCGGAATTTTCCTCGACGCATTGGACATCTTCCTCCTCATCCAGCGATATCCCGATCACACCCTGACGTTTTCGTCGCATTGCTGTTAGCCGGGAGAAAAAGCTCTGAACTTGGCTCTTTGTCAGCCACTGTTGTGGAAGCTACTAACTGAAATGCTCAATCTTATTTATACGGAGAGTGTTCTCTGATTCGTCGACTATGCTCACTTCAGCTGTTGTTCCTTTTACTGAGTGTTGCGTCAATGCATCTCTCATGTCCTAGAGGACTTCATTGGATAGAGAATACGATCGCAAATGTCTTTACCAGACTGCAGCTCTGAGTAGTGATAACTATCAACTTCAACCCCAACTCCTTTGGCGACATCTCTCACAGCGGTTATTCGGGAGCTGTTGTGATAGCAACCGGCTTCATCTGACCTTAGATGGACTTTCTGCAGCAAAGGATTCTTGACTTTCAGCTGCTTTAGAAGATCTTCGAGAATTGACGTAACTGCATACCAGTCCTGAGTACACTGATCAAAGAGGTGAGCGTACAAGATGACTTCCTTCGTGTTAGACATACGTGACCCCGGCGTACACTCTTAATTTTCTGATAGGGGATGTGTTGCAAAGGTTGTTAAACTCTGACTCCATTTAGCGATAAAAGGGCGAAAATCGATGCCTGCTCGTTTTTATATCAACAACACAAAAGGTCGTTTAAAATTTTTAAATGTCAAAAACAGAAGGAATGTTATCTTGCATCGGCGTAAACATTGCTGTCAAATTACTCTCCAAGTTTGTTTATGTAGTATCTCGCCTTGCGTGTATGACGTAAAAAAATGCTTTTGTAAACATGTAGATGTTAGAGGTTTTAACCGATATGACCGATTGTGGTGTAGGCGAAAAAATCGCGAATGCTCGTACATGTGCTGATTCAAACGGTCATAACTTTTGAAAAATCGAAAACGTACAGGGGTTTTTGCATATTTTTGCCTATAAAGGTCTAAAATCAACGGCTATGTAGGATAGAGTCGTCAACCTGGGAAATAATTATGGCCCCTAATGCAGTCAAAAAATTATTTCGAATCAAACCAAATCTAATTTAGTTCTTTCCTAGGTGAAGTCTTTCTGTTGACAGAGTTTCAGGCAAAATTATTTTTGACGCGAAATTGACCGGGTGGAAATAAGAGAGAAAGCCTCTTAAAACGGTTGGAATTTGCTCAATGAACTAATTTGATAATTGGCTGTCACTCTAATTAAATCACTGGGTGTTTGGAGTCAGCAGGGCGAAGAAAATTAATAAATTCCAGATGTTTATTATATTTTTCTGCTTCCAAACATTATTAGATGAAATCAAGCGGAGCTTTTGATGGTCTGATCTGGACTGAGCAATATCAAACAAGAAAGAAAGTACTTTTGATCAATTTCAGAAAGCTTTCAAACAAGAGTTTTGAAATGAACTTTGACGAACCCCTGAATAAACGAAAATCAAATTAAAATGCTTTTTATACACCTTACATATCACACAGTTTAAGAATACAAACTCGACATTTCCCTGCGACCATCAAAATCAACTGGACAAGCCCAGCTTGATATATTGCGTGACGTAATTGTGCAAACTTTTCTCTTTGTCATATGACCTGTTTCGCAGGTTCTATAAGTTGGAACCAAAATTAGTTAATGTGCAAACTTTTCTCTTTGTCATATGACCTGTTTCGCAGGTTCTATAAGTTGGAACCAAAATTAGTTAATGTAACGAATTAGAATCGAAAGTTATTCAAATGGACTGAAGAATTTTACATTTTAATGAGAATTTTAACTTTTAAAAAGGTTTACTTGATTCATGGAAAGCAAAGATTGGAGTGGCTTTGGAACCAGAACACCTGAGAGGACACTGGAAATGTAGTAAAAGTATTTTTTAGCATCCAGAGCAAAAAGAAGAATGTGAGGCAGTGAAGGGAGACTGAGTTTCCAACGCCATTTGTCGTGAAAGCTGCCACCTGCTTGTTATTGAACTCACTAAAATTTACCTGGAAGGCATTAACTTTCTTTTGTCGCGAAACTCCTGGATTTTAAAACTTTGAAACGACGTACGATGAATCCTGAAACTGGAGTTTGAGTCCATTGGTAAACTATGCCAGCTGGTCTCATGTGCAGATCAAGCTCCGAAGAAATTTGACAGTTTTGAAGTTTTAAGTGGATGCAAAAATCGAGACAAAAATTCGTCATGCCTCATTTGATTTTGTCAAGAGAATTCTGGTTTTGTCTGCTATTGCAGATAGCCCAGATAGGCACTTACGAACCAATTTTTAGTTATATGGTAGCCTTCACTCTCGATAAATTGCAAATATATTACCCATGTGATCAGACTACAGCTTTAATTCCGAAAACTTCAGAAACATCTCCGGTCAGTCTGGCTTTCTTTTACTGCCTCACATTTTTCCTTGTGCTGTGACTGTTAACAAGTACTTTCACCGCATTTCCAATGTTTCTTAAAGAGCTCGGATGTTTAGAACATACCGATAAGTGTTATATTTTTTTCCATATTGTGGCCAAAATGACCAGTGGCTCTGCATTGTCTGCAGATTGTCAGACTCTAGACGTCTTGGTAATTGTTAAGGTGTTATTTCGGACCCCTCAACAGTTAATAATCGTTAAAATTAGAAAATAAGATTGAGTTCGATGTAATAGTCTCTACTTTTGTTAAGACGTTGACATTAATGTTGATTTGCATCTGAAAATATGCCGAGAGTTCCAATAGTTCAGAATAGAAACATTTTAACTTATCATAGGGTTTACGAACGACTTGTAACAGGAGTAATTCTTCGCTCTTGTTCAAAAACTGTTTAATGTGATTATTTTAGAAAATCAGACTGAGTTATTTTTGCGACTGGACGCAATAGTCTCCACTATTGTTATGACGCTTCGTACCAATGTTGATTCGCATCAGAAGAAGCAAAGATTTATTGCAACAATTTTAATAGTTCGAATGGAGTAGTTTGTTCACATGTAATTCTTGCGTATACTGTACGACTCGCTATAATAAATGCGGTAGAACTGGAACGAAATGGCTGTTTTTTTTTGTGTTTTTTTTTTTGTTTTAACCTTTATTGAGGAATGTTGTGTTGTGATTAAAAAGAACATCGACAAAAAGCTTGCAAATAGAATTAGTTACCAAATATGATACAAAGGATGCTTAAAAAGAATGTTTGGTAAGGGGGTCCAAATCTGCGAAGGGGGGTCCATATCCGCTAGCGGATTTGGACCCCCGGTCCAAATCCGTGGGGGGTCCAAATTCGCTGTGACACCGGCATACCAGGAGAGAAATCAGGGCTTAAATACCCAAAGCCACTCAAATCTTTGCTTTCCATGAATCAAGTAAACCTTTTTAAAAGTTAAAATTCTCATTAAAATGTAATTCAGTCCATTTTAATAACTTTCGATTCTAATTCGTTACACTAATTTTGGTTTCAATTTGAAGAACCCGAGAAACAGGCCATATGGCAAGGGGAAAAATTTGCACAATCACGTCACGCAATATATCAAGCTAGGTTTGTCCAATTGATTTTGATGGTCGCAGGGAAATGTTGAGTTTGTCGCTCAAAACCGTTGTGATCCATATGAGCGTAACATCATTAGTGATGGGAAAAAATCTACGGAAAGAGGGTTAGTTCATCGGGTTTCGTATACTAAATCTCGGGAGAAACTCCAAGAATTATTTCAGAGTGTATGCGTGTTGTTTTGTAAATATAAACACTGCAACCTATTTTAACTTGTTTTTATGTCCTTTTAAGCAACGCGATATGTTTGTTGTGACCAGAGTGCCAAATTTCATTCTTTAATTTTGATCTTCTCCACACTGCGTAGGTCATGACTTGATATTTCAACGTAAATTATCGAGAAGGCGCCTTCCGATCACTTTTGTCTACTTTGTAAGTCACGCAAGCGCGCAAGCGTTACGAACGATCACGTTTACGCAACGTTTTAGGACAACTCGGCATCTAATCTCCATTCAGTTGCTGTGAAAACCTAAAATCCTCAACGTAGAAGATAAACGAACGAAGCTTGAACGGTCAAAAGGAGATCTTGGTCAATTTCTAAGAATCATACAAATGATCTTTGACACGAGCGCAATTGAGCAAACACATGGATTTGCGTTGTTTTTAAGAAGTTGGTGGATGAAAGCTAGAGATATACCCGCGGGTTTGAGGCAATCTGTGACCTCATTGGTGTATAATCTATGCACTGATATACTTTTGCAGTCCGATTAACGCCTACATTTTGAGAATTCTTTCGTACAAAGTAGTGAATTTTTGATATGCAAATAACGGTCAAAGAGAAGGGTCTCCTCTGATCACGCTGGTATGAAAAATATTCAGCTGAAGTTTCCATATTTTGTCTGTGAACTAACTGAATACACCTTGTAACTTGCAGCAAGATAGAATTCCGTGAGCTACATTGTTGCAGTCGCTGCACGCTGGAAAAAATCTTTGAAATTTACATTATCGATCTGTCCACAGGGGTGGTCTGGCCAAAAATCATTTTTGGCTTGTGGCGACGCAAAAAAAGAGAATTGGTGAACAACGAAACTATTTTTGAAACATGTGTCCTAAACCCTTTTCATGGGCAAAAAATAAAAGAAAACGTTTTTCCGACGGGAAGTCGAGAGGACCGCTCTTAGCGAGAGTGGCACTTAAATGCACCACGAATGACGTGCACCAGTTTGGAGGATTCCCCCTAAAAAAAATTTGCCCGTTTCCGCCCCGCTTTATGTAACCATGCGGCAAATTATACAACTACATGGTGTATCTGTCGAAACTGGAGTTAAACAAGTCTGCTAGGTGAAATCCCCTTATCATACTTCAAAATAGGGGATTTTGTATGTACAAGTATAATACAGGTATGTCTAACAGACAATTTCAAAAAGGTACGTGACGGATTTTTGTTAATTGTACCGCTGCAATCCAGTTTGTAAAAAATATTCTTTATTTAGATTTCAGTGATGAATTTCATTTCTATAAAGTTTGAATTTGGTGTGATAATATACAGACCTAGCTGAAATATACTTCTTAAAAAGTTTATTTTTTATGTTGACTGAGACCCTTAAAGTGGTGGTTATCCATGGCTTAGATTTCATTCTTTAAAACGTGTCTTCGTGGATTTGTAGACACTCAGGATCAATTGTTCGTTCGAGGCTGGTTGCTTATTTGAGCATTACGTGTGAGAAAGAGTTTATAATTTCTCGATGCGAGCTGGCAGTCGATTAAGCGTCAAAAAAAATTTGTAGAAAATTTGGTTTAACACAATATGTCGTTTATTTGCTCATTTAGGATAAGAGTTAACCTAAGAGGAATGTATTGGGACCAAAAAAAGGGAAAAATTTGGCGTCAGTTACCCTTTAGGCAACTCCCGCCAGATTTGCGGGCAAAGATATTGTAATGATCGTTGCAGGAATAAATTTTCGTGCAATATGTGTTCGCCCAGGGAAATTGCATGGGGCTGATATTTACATTGGAACATCAAGGTAGAAATTATTGAGTGGACGTAACTGAAATTGGGTTAGTCCACTCAAGTTTTCGACCGTGCGTGATCTGGACGAGAGCATAAGGCGTCAACATCGAAAACAAACATGGCGGATCGACAATTCGCTCTCAGACAGTATGAGAACAATGACATCATTTAAAGATTTTAAGACAGCTAAAAAGAAAAAGAAAATGAACTTTCAGTAGTAGTTTTAATGAATGAATATTTAATTGATTTAAATATTTTTCTTTCTCGAAGATATTAGCTCAATAGAGCTGCTCAGATAATTCGACTTGAAATAAAGTGTAGGTATGTATGTATGACACGATCACACAATTGTAATTTAAAAATGTGTATAAAAGGATACAGTTTTTGGATAAGTAGACTCTTGGGTATCAAGCAACGATACTCGTGATATCCAAAGGTCTTCTGCGCCTGAAAAAGAGGTCGACAGAAGAGAAGATACTGGGGTAAGGTAGCAAAAGACAACAGTTTCAAAAGTTTACGAATGCTTAGATATCGATCTTGACGAAGTTCTATTTTATGACGAAACGTTTTGGAAGAAAGAAGAGAGATCATCTGAATGGGATTCATCGTGTTTCCATCAGTAGAATTCCTAAAGATTTGGAGGAGCGTTTAACATATTTGTCCCTTTCCTATTGTCAATAAATTTTAAGTTTGAGGCAGGAATTAAGATGTGTTACCAGCGAAGAAACTGCCTTTGTAACCGACTTTCGACTTCAAAATGATCAGCACGACAAACTTCACGTTTGGGGAAATTGTTGAAGAATTTAACTAATGTCACTTGGAGAAAATTCAACTCAAATTAAGCAAGATTACCGCTAGTGGGTATCTTCCTTTGTTGTGTTTTAGCTAAAGAACGGAAACGGTTTTTTTTAATTTTAACTAAATAAAATAATAGTCCGACCCTTGTTTATTGTATATGGTAACTTTTAGTGATCTCAAAGGCAGAAGAGAATACAAATTATGCATGAAAACACAACGCCGCTGCGTGCGTCATAAACAGGTTAAAACTTTACGGAGGCACCTTAAAAGTTACATAACCTTATGCAATATTACCTCATGCAATATTATGGAAAAATGGAAAAATCGACCCGCGACAGTTTGCGCGTTACATGACAAGGTATGCAATATTACCTCATGCAATATTATGGAAAAATGGAAAATCGACCCCCGACAGTTCGCGCGTACAGGTCACTCGACAACACATGCTCTTCTATTCGTGTTAGAAGCCATTTACGAGGCAGTAGCTTGTGCTGATCTAGGAGCCCGGGTCTTCTTCGCTGACCTTTCGAAAGGCTTTGATCTAGTTGACTAAGTTGCGAATTACAGGTTCATCCCGCGCTCATTAATTGGATTTCTGCGTTGCTAACAGACAGACAGCAGGCCGTAAGAATAGGTGCAACATTTTCAGATTGGAAATTCCTCAATGGAGGTGTGCCTCAGGTAATTTAATTAGGAATGATACTTAGTTTTCACCATAATGACAAACAACCTTTTGGCTGATTTGCACCCGAGAGTCAAGTTTGTGGATGACACGTCTGCCATAGAAATACTACTCAAGAACTCTATCAGTCTGCCCAATTCGACCGTCTCTGACATTCACAATTTTTCTGTGGATCACAACATGAGACTAAACCCAATTAAATGTAAAAAGATGTTAATTAACTTTATGTCATATCCTAACTTTACTCGAAGACCATTAGTTGTGGACAACAACGGTATAGCACGTGTATCGACTTACAAGATTCTAGGAATATTTATCGATGGCGACCTAAAGTGGAATAGTAATGTTGATTACATATATAAAAAAGCTTGCAGGTTTTCAAGTTTTTAAGTTTTCATTGTATTATAACTTGTTAATTCAGTAAGTTACTGCAAGAGAGTTTAATAAACTGTTATTATCATTATAATATTACCTTATACAATATTAGAATTACGTAATATTCGGCGACATCTGGCAAAGTTGTTAAGGAATCCTCTGTCCCAAATAAGGGGTTCGCTTGAGATTATTTTAATAAGTTTCAAAAATAACTGCCAGCGGTAGCTCGCCGGAAACGCTTAAAACGCACGCGGGCGTTGAAAGCTTTCTTAGTTCGTTTCTTTCCTTTTTTAACTCTTCGTTTGAATTTACTGTTAAAACTGTCAACGATAGAAAACAATTGTAAGAAAGAAAAGGGGAATCTTCCTCAAAAGCGTGTTACTTAAGCGACAATCGCTTATGTCACAATCTGATTGTCTCTCTTAGGCAGATAATTATCGAAATCTTTCGATACCTAGGAGCAACTTAAGGTTATAGTTACATAACTGATTAGCCTTGAAACTTAATCTGCCAGTCTTGCAGGCCAGAACTGTGGAATCGCTCGGTTCCATCGAGTTCCATTTCGGAAAAAGAAAAAAAACAGTCTGTAATACTTCTTTAATAACATTAATAACTGATGTTAGGTATATTTAGAGTCTGTTTATGCCATATTGAACCTTCGTGCTTTGCTAGGTCGTCATGAAAACAGGTCACATAAAACGTTGTTATTTCCGGCAAAAATAATTCCCAGTCAAATTTGGGAAACCAAAGAGGTGTACCATCAATTTGATTCAATTGCAGGACACACCTCTTAGGCGGTAACAGTGCTCGTTGCTCGACTTTCCGAAGCAGATTTTAAGATGTCTCATTCAAAATGTGTAAGTGAATTGTAGTTTACATGGCTAATAGAATAGGCGGGTTAAGTGCCTCTCAAGATAGAAAATGTTTTTCTCTTGACGGTTTTTGATAATTTTTCCAATGTTCAGGTTTTAGCCGATACCATAAGGATGACGTGGCTTATGGAGGGCTGTGTCAATGGTCATGCGTTCACCATCGAAGGAGAAGGCACCGGCAAACCTTACGAGTAAGTTTATGTGAAATAACGATCAACCTGTAAGTTGTCCTTTTGCGTGGATGCATTCCGTTTGCGTCATCTGCGTATGGCTCTCTTGGAAAAAGGGGTTTATAATCTAAGCTTCATATAGTAACTCGTCCAGAAGTCATTGTACGAAAGTCACTTATGTGATGAAAACGCACCAAAATAGTCATATGCTAGTGATTTCGTTAATGAAAGACTACCATATCGAAAATCCTCTCCATCTGAATATTTCAGAGGCAAACAAACCGGGACATTCCGTGTTACAAAGGGTGGACCACTTCCATTTGCCGTTGACATAGTGGCACCGACCTTGAAGTATGGATTCAAATGTTTTATGAAGTACCCTGCTGGTATCCCTGACTATTTCAAGCAAGCATTTCCCGAGGGTCTAACATACGACAGAAAATTAACATTTGAAGATGGAGGGTGTGCCACGGCCACCGTGGAAATGAGGTGAGTAATTACTTACTATTTAACTGTTAATCAGCCTTTTAACTTGCAGATTACACAAAGATCTTTGAGTTACATCTTTGAATGATCTAAAACAAAAATCATTTAAATTTTCTTGCATAATCTGCAACACTACACTACTGAAAATTCACGACGGATTTCCATGATGAATATCATCATGATGTTTTATTCATTTTGCGTTCTGAAATGTTTCCTACTTCGACAGCCTCAAAGACAACACTCTTGTGCACAAGACCAATTTCCAAGGAGGCAACTTTCCCATCGACGGGCCTGTCATGCAAAACAAGACGCTTGGCTGGGAACCAACCTCGGAGAAAATGACTCCTTGTGATGGAACAATCAAGGGAGACACTATCATGTACCTTTTGGTCGAAGGAGGGAAAATGCTGAAATGTCGATATGAAAACAACTACAGGTAATTACTTTGGCTTCGACTGCTGTGTACAGACGTGTATCTGACTTAATCTTAATGGGTTTCCCTCCCGAGTCCCTAAATAGTCACCCTCTGTTATGTAACTTTACAGTATAAATTCAGTCCATTGTTATGAAATTACGTAATAAGAAGCGGCGAACATAACTCATATATTCAGATGCAGTGCACCCGACAGTCTAGAGTCACCTCCGAGGTTTGCACGTTTTTTTCATTCGCCAAATTCGCTTAAATTTCCGAGTTTTGTGATCATAACTTTTTAACAGCATCGGATTACAAAACTGCAAAGCTGGATAAAGGTCCATTTGTGGACATTTCTCTGAAATTATTCTGATCGCTTACGATCATAATTACAACTCGAACGCGCTGTTCGGAAGCTGTCTTCATCTTTGTGGTTACCAGGGCGTCGAAGTACATGACTCAATATTTATACTTCCTATTTCAGCGAAAAAATCACGGATCATTATTGATTTTTTTTCCTCCAGAGCCAAGAAGGTGATACACGAGATGCCACCGAGCCATTTTGTGGATCTTCGCCTTGTAAAAACCAACCTTGATAAGAAAGGTTTGAAGTTTCAACTGGAAGAACATGCCGTGGCAAGAATCCTCGAAGTTCGAGGATTACTGGGGAGTCCCTATCATTGTGAGTCTCTCTTGTACAACAACATGAGATGAATAAAGAAGAGCGTTTTAAACCTCAATTGTTTGTCGGTTTTACATGTCTTTTAACTTTCGATTGATTATGAGGAGTTATGAAAGGAAACGAACCAAATCCCTGCTTTTATTATTCTTTTCTTGCAGAGAGTGCGTAAAGTTCGCTTCACAGTTGTCAAGGCCCAGATTTTTCTTACACTGACCTATGATGATTACATAATTTTGATTTCAACTTTATAAAATCATTCAAATCTGAAAGAAGATATATGAGAATTGGTGCCAAAAAGAAAATTGCAGCTCAGCTATCCCTGAAAACACTTCACTTTTCGACCTTCAGACACTTCCCTAAGAAAAAATAATGTGAGTTGAAGAAACTTAAAACTTCCTACACGTAAACACTAAATTGATTCATGTAGTTCTCCATGAATAAACTCTTCCCTTACTGGACTAATTGAGCGAGATGACCTGCATTATTGAGCCAAGATTCGTATCACCTTAATAAAGTCAATTCACAAATTCTTCGCTTTGGCCAATAGGATTTTAAGATTTCGAACAAGACAAAAACCTCGATTATGAAATAGAGGATATTACATGGCCGCACGGAGATAAGAAATTTGTCTTCCAGTCTTTAAAAACATTGCACGAGTATGCGAACATGTTTTCTCAAACTCATTAATAATGCACAAGGCCTCATTTGAGTCACATGGATACTTCTTGATATCCGATAAAGAACAGATCCAAACACGCGTGATGAGATATCCAAACACACGTGTTAGGATATCCAAACACGTGTGTTTGGAAATCAATTTCCAAAAGAATGCAGTACTCGAACAAATGTTTATTGACTTCCAGGATTACAATCATCATTCTTTGCAGTTAAAATTAACGCTTACGCTGCAATTCAAGAACATTCCAGAATTTAACTGATCTAACATTCCACGCACACTGCCTTCACCTTCCAAAAGTTCACTGCTGGTGCTCGTGGTTTCCGTTACGCTACTAGATGTGCTAGGTCCAAGTAGTTTAGTCACTTTAAGAGTGTCTCTGTAAGAGCGGTCCGATCGATTTTGCTTTTTTGAGACACGAATTTCGCTCATTTCTTGTGTGTCATAAGACATTCATGTACCTATACTAAAACCACAATCCGTTTGATCGGATCTCTTTAATCTCAGTTGTAGTCCTGAAAAAAATATCAGGGGGTCCTTTGAACCATCCACTTCATCTCGCTAGAAGTCAAAGTTGCCTGCACTCATTCTAAGGTTCGTGCGATTTTACGACGAATTGTCAATTCCGGTGTGTTACGCGCGCGACTTTTGATTGAAAAAACCTGCAGGCACCATAACTTAAAAGAACGTGTCAGCTGAATGAATCAAATCTCTATTATTTTGCATATATTCTTGGGAACAGCAAAAATGACTAAGAACAAACATTCTAAGTATAGTGTTCATTCCGTGCAATGGGGCAAAAATTGAAGGTTCTGACAGAAAAGAAACCTTATTTTATACCACTGATGACAAGCAAAAGGTCATATGGGTACCCGGTTAAAAATATATTGATAACTCTATTAAGAACAAGTCTCTGTAAGAATAAAACATCTTGGGAAATGAAAATTTTCAACCCTCCCTGAAATTTTGTATGCAGTTAGGCACTCAGGGGGGATGCACAAAAATGCCCTTTTTAAAGGTCGCAGCACTCTTGTTGCCATGGTAACAGCGACTGCTTGTTCGAGGCCTGAGGCTTCATTTTCATACAAAAACGTCGCAAAAAAAGAGTGAAATGTTTATTTGTCTATCTCAAGCTAAATACAACATTACAAATTGGCACTTCTGCCATACATAGTATATGCACCAACAGATTATTCATCTCGGTACAGTTTCGGTCATTTTTGTTGTGGGGTAAAACAGGGAAAACGTTTATCTGAATTTCTCCAAAAGTTCACCGATTCTGGAACTGAAACTACCCATCTAGCTGGTTGTAATATTCTTGTTTTTAAATATGCAAAAATCTCTGCGGACCTGCCTCTACTTTTTACAGGGGCAATTCGCGAAAAAAGCTCAAAATCAGATACTGCATAATTTGGCGATGTTTACATCTAATGTTCTCAGCAACAAACGTTTCAGACAAATGAAAACCAACTTTCAAACAACTTATTAGCCACACGTAAATTGCAACTTGTCACTTGAACGAAACTCCCCATGGTTAATATGTAATCGGGATTGCTCCATGTCCTTCAGGAAAAATAACAGCGATTTCATCACCATTATTTTCCATACTTTTCTCCCGGGTATCTTTTACAAGCTTTAAGAAAGATGAAAATAACGCAATCTCCCTGTGATTTACACGAGTGGAAGTCAAAGGTCTTTTTAATTTTCCACTGAGGTGGCCGGCTCATCAGGAAGAAAAAGGAGATGGTTCGGTCCAATAACGTTGGTCTGTAGAGATTATCAAGCTAATATCTGAGAAGATTGTAACCTTTGGTTCATCAGTGACAGCATTAATTATTTCAAATCTGTTTTTCTCAGTCCAAGCGACACCAAAAATAGTTCCTTTGTAATTTTGTAAACACTTTCTATAGCATTTTATTTCAAGAGAAATAAATCTCAAGGCTCCAAGCCAATATAACGTTCGAACACGTTTTCTTTTTTGGTTGTTTTTACTGAGAATGCGCAAAAATCTGCTGATATATCTAAAAATGTCCATTTTTCGTCTTCTTTGGGGCGACCGATGGAAACTTCATAGAGAAATACAGCGTAACGCCATCGTGACAATGTACATGTTTAGGACAAATAACCGGTGTGAGGATAGTTTCGTGTAGATCAGCCGACTTCAACATGTTTTAAATGACATACAAGTGTAAAAGTATATCTTCAGAGGACTTCGGATAGCTCAAATTCCCATGAAAGAAGGTGCAGCACTTGGAATCCGGATGATATGCACACGATTTGAGGCATATGTTTGTAGTTACGTCGAGTAGTCCTCCATGAAGGTTGATCAATTTTTTTTTTAAAAGATGTCAACCAGAGGCGAAATTTCTCTTTGGGATATTGCTCATAAGATAACATTCTTTCAAAGCCATGAATGTTTCATTTTTCTGAAACATTTGTTGTTGAGAACATTAGATGTAAATATCGCCAAATTATGCAATACGTGATTTTGGAGCGTCGTTCCCGAATTGCCCCTATAAAAAGTAGAGGCAGGTCTGCAGAGATTTATACATATTTAAAAACTAGAATATTATAAAAAGCTAGTAAAGTAAATGGTTTGAACCCAGGAGTATCAGTATCATCTTCAGAGTCAAGTAAGGAATAGTTGTCAGTCGATGATGTTATAAAGTCTGGTCTGTTGAACGTGATTGGTCTGTTTAGCCGTGATGTGATTGACTGGAAGACTCATGTAGAGTTTGTTAACAGTCATTGGTCGGTTTCGATCCGTCTGTTGTTTGTCGGTCTGTTTGTCGGTTTGTTCACGTCGTTAATGAGTCGTTTGTAAGGTGCTGGTAATTGTTGACATCTGTTGAGAGGCGTCTGTTCTAAGTTAGTGAACCAACTTTCCAGAGTCAGTCGTTGAAAGTAGTTTGTACTGTAGGTTAAGCATTTAGCAGAGTCCCAGTCGATTCTGTGATTAGTTTGTCGGTGATGTTCAGAAATGTGATTGTTTACATCGCCATTTCTAGTAGATCGTTTGTGTTCAGTTAGTCGCGTGTTAAGGTTTCTACCAGTCTCACCAATGTAGGAGGCCAAAGCGCGGATTAACGACTGTCACAGAAGACTCAACCACTACAATAACAAATTACAACAACTACTTGACAAACTGGAACAGCAATTACCGACTACCTTACTCGACACAGTCACAGCTATTGCCGACAGAAGAGCCGACAAAACGAGTTACCAAGCTCGTGACAAACATCAACAAAAACTGACGAGACTTCAACATAACAAAGACAAAAGACGACAAAGAACCGACGACAACTGGGTCAGGAACATCTCTTCCCGTCCCCTAGACAAGACTGAGACTCAAGTACTATCTTACGGACTGAAACACTCAGTGACGCCTAAACGTATACCGACCGAGTCTATTGTATCTAGTGTTGAGGCGGCTCTTTCTCGTCAACGAGACTTATCAGAACCTGCCAAGGACAACATCAGAAGTAGAATTGCCTCCACGATACAATCAGCCTCTATAACTGACAGCAACTTAACCAAAGACGAACAACAAGCACTGAAACGACTGAAAAACGACAAGGAAATTGTTATACTACCAGCCGACAAAGGACGTGTTACTGTTGTTATGGACAAGACTGACTACTATGACAAAATGGACGCACTTGTTAACGACAAACAAACTTACGAATTACTTAAACGTGACCCGACGCCAGCACTACAACGCAAACTCAACAACAAATTACTTACGCTCAAAAAGACTGAAGCCTTTGACACTCAACGCTACTACCGGCTGCGGTGCTCTGTACCACAACCACCTAAACTTTACGGACTACCGAAACTACACAAACCTGGGATACCTATGCGACCTATAGTCTCATTCTGTGGGTCCCCGACGTACCATGTCGAAATACCTTACGACGATACTGCAACCACTGACTGACAAATCCAGACGTAAACTACAATCTACTGAGAACTTTATTGACGCTATCAAAGACGTACAGATACCTGACGACTACAAACTTGTGTCTTTTGATGTGAAATCACTGTTCACCAGTATTCCACTTCAATTGGCTCTACAGTGTACTGAAACCGCCATCCATCAGTCTACTGATGCACTACCATTACCGACAGAAGACATTATGGACCTACTTAACCTCTGCCTTACATCGACTTACTTTCAGTACAACGGGAAACACTACAAGCAGTTGCACGGAACAGCTATGGGGTCGCCGGTCTCCGTTGTTGTCGCAGAAATTGTGATGCAAAACATCGAGGAACGCGCCCTTGCAACTTGCCGACAAACCATACCGCTTTGGTTACGCTACGTAGACGACACATTTACCGCCGTACACAAAGACGAAATTGACGCTTTTCACAATCACCTTAACGAACAAAACACCGACATTCAGTTTACCAGGGAGATCGAAGAAGACGGCAAGCTTCCTTTTCTCGACTGTTTGGTAGGCCGAAACAACAACGAACTACGAACAACAATATACAGAAAACCGACGCATACCGACAGACTTCTTGACGAATCATCCTACAACCCGACTTCCCACAAAGCTACGACTATCAAGACATTGACAAGACGAGCGCAACTTGTTTGCAACACACCGGACAGTTTATCTGACGAAAACAAGTACCTTGACCGTGTTTTTGACAAAAACAACTACAACACTGACTTCATTAGACGAAACACTCACAGGGTGACCGACACTACAGAAACTAACAGGGACTCCACATCTATCACGACTACAGCTACTATACCCTACATCAAAGGCACTTCTGAGGCTATCGCGCGGATCCTACAACCTTACAACATTCGCGTAGCTCACAGGCCTATAACTATTTTACGACATTTGCTGACCAACGTTAAAGACAAAGACGAACCCAACAACAGACAGGGAGCGATTTATAAGATCGAATGCTCCGACTGCCAGGCCTCCTACATTGGTGAGACTGGTAGAAACCTTAAAACGCGACTAACTGAACACAAACGATCTACTAGAAATGGCGATGTAAACAATCACATTTCTGAACATCACCGACAAACTAATCACAGAATCGACTGGGACTCTGCTAAATGCTTAACCTACAGTACTAACTACTTTCAACGACTGACTCTGGAAAGTTGGTTCACTAACTTAGAACAAACGCCTCTCAACAGATGTCAACAATTACCAGCACCTTACAAACGACTCATTAACGACGTGAACAAACCGACAAACAGACCGACAAACAACAGACGGATCGAAACCGACCAATGACTGTTAACAAACTCTACATGAGTCTTCCAGCCAATCACATCACGGCTAAACAGACCAATCACGTTCAACAGACCAGACTTTATAACATCATCGACTGACAACTATTCCTTACTTGACTCTGAAGATGACTATCGCACAGATAGTCGAAACGTCAGTCACCAACAACAGTTCTTTTCAGAACTACACTCACCCGGACGATCACACTACACAAACTATTATAAAAAGCTAGGTGGGTAGTTTCAGTTCCAGAATCGGCATACTTTTGGAGAAATTCAGATAAACGTTTTCCCTGTTGTACCCCACAGCAAAAATGACCGAAACTGTACCGAGATGAATAATCTATTGGTGTGTTCCCATTCACTCCCAGGGAAAATTGAATGAATCAATGTGAAGACGAATGATGTTACTATGTATGGTAGAAGTGCCAATTTGTAATGTTGTATTTAGCTTGAGATAGAGAAATAAACATTTCACTCTTTTTTTGCGACGTTTTTGTATGAGAATGAGGCCCCAGGCCTTGAACAAGCAGTCGCTGTTACCGTGGCAACAAGAGTGCTGCGACCTTTAAGAAGGGCATTTTTGTGCATCCCCCCTGAGTTCCTAACTGCATACCAAATTTGAAGAAGGGTTGAAAATTTTTTATTTCCCAAGATGTTTGATTCTTATAGAGATTTGTTCTAAATTTGCACTAGCTGCCACATGGCCTCCATGTGGCATCACGGTACGTATCTTACGAAATCACAGCAGTTGTTTTGTTTTATACTCACTCGCGTGCGAGCTTTGGCCCAAATGTTAATCAATTTCCAAAATACTGAATACTGACATTAACCGCACCTCAATATATGTGTATATATCATCTTAATTTAAACCCTGCCCCACATTTCAGGACAATACCTGGTTAGTAAGCTAGAATTTACATAAAAATCACTAACGGGAACCTGTTGGAACGAGTTCTACAAAGATAGTGTTAATTTTCCTTGACATGTCGAGATGAACTGCATTTCCAGTATTTAGCTGCTTTTTCCGGCCGTTGTGCAGCGGGTACTGGCAAGTGCGACGTGGTTGCCAGTTTTTACCCATGTTTCCTCTATGCTTTTCGCAGATCCAAAGTTCTTCAAGTTGATCAGGGGAAAGGTCGTGTGGCAACCCTGACCTGTTAATGATAAGCTCATATTCTTGTACTGTTCCTCCAAGCTGACCTAAGTGACATGCTTGTAGATGATCATTGACATCACCTCTACATTCTGAAAGCTTTATCAACCTCGCTGAAGACTCGCTTCAGACTAAAGCCTCTCTGTTTCGAAAAAGCACTTGCATGCCATACTACACTTGCAAGCCTTCCAGAAAAAAAAGGGTCAGCGGGTTCACCCGCAGTGGTTGATGCGGACGTTTGTTATGCGCGATAGAGCAATCGTTCAGCTTTAAATTCCAAATTTTAGCCCCCAAACTTCGATACATAGACTTACAAGAGGAGTTCTTTGACTGATTCTTGAAGAGAATGCAGCTGCAATCCAATGTTTCAACAGGACATTAAGCGCGAAACATGGCTTTAGTTTTGGAGTATGGTACGCAACAACGAGTCAAAGAAGAGTATCGATAGATGCCGACCGCTGAAGTTTGGAGTTATTTGCTGGAGTTATCATAAAGTTCACCAGTTTGGGGAGCGAGGAATATCCG
Organism: Pocillopora damicornis; assembly: GCF_964200805.1. Lineage (NCBI taxonomy): Eukaryota > Metazoa > Cnidaria > Anthozoa > Scleractinia > Pocilloporidae > Pocillopora > Pocillopora damicornis. Next base: position 37,277,248 of record NC_142671.1, read on the forward strand.
AAATTTCACATAAACTCAAGATGCAACGAAAGGTTAGCTGTATTTATGACGAAATCTGCCCAGTAGTTCGATTTTGGTGTAGGCGAAAAAATCGCGAATGCTCGTACATGTGCCGATTCAAACGGTCATAACTTTTGAAAAATCGAAAACGTACAGGGGTTTTTGCATATTTTTGCCTATAAAGGTCTAAAGTTAACGGCTGTGTAGGATAGAATCGTCAACCTGGGAAATAATTATGGCCCCTAATGCAGTCAAAAAATTATTTCGAATCAAACCAAATCTAATTTAGTTCTTTCCTAGGTAAAGTCTTTCTGTTGACAGTTTCAGGCAAAGTTATTTTTGACGCGAAATTGACCGGGTGGAAAAAAAAAACGGTCGAAATTTGCTCAATGAACTAATTTGATAATTGGCTATCACTCTAATTAAATCACTGAGTGTTTGAAGTAAGCAGGGAGAAGAAAATTAATAAATTCCAGATGTTTTTATATTTTTCTGCTTCCAAACATCTTATTAGATGAAATCAAGCGGAGTTTTTGATGGTCTGATCCGGACTTGAGCAATATCAAACAAGAAAGAAAGTACTTTTGATCAGTCTCAGAAAGCTTTCCAACAAGAGTTTTTAAATGAATTATGACGAACCCCTGAATAAACGAAAATCAAATTAAAATGCTTTTTATACACCTTACATATCACACAGTTTAAGAATACAAAAATACAAAACATTATCTTTGGTAACAAAGAAACTTTCAAGGACCAAAAGCACTGATAACTAGTCTTCTTTACAGCAGTTAAGAAGGTATACGTAACAGGTTACTTCTAGGCTTTCCTCCTGTCTTACAACAACGCTATTCACATACCAATTGATTCCCCTCTAGGTAAACCATTCTGTTTGCTTTTCCCAGAACTTCATCGCTATGAGCTTCATTACCCAGTCAACTACTACAAATACTCCATCTCACTTCAAAGAACTGCAACTTCATTGTGTACCCAGAAGTAACACCTCTTACTACTTCAAGAACACTCTCCAGCTTCTCACAATCCACACACCTCCCCTTGTGGCTAATAACACTGACAGCGTTGTGACTGCATACTCTCTGAAAGTCAGTGTCAACAGCATAGCTCAGTGCAAAGACCCTACAGTGATCGGCACATTTGCTATCATCCTTTGTGCAATGATTACGGTATGTAGTCTTGAAATACAACTTGCTCTCCTGAAGCCTCTTGCCAACTTCTTTACACCAATCCTGTTCTACTCCCATGCGTTCCAGTTCGTCTAATTTAATCGGATTTCCTCTGTGGCCTTTTGAACTTCTAGTATTCTCCACATCTTTGCAATGGTTCATGTATTGATTAATAATGGTGCACTTAACCACTGTGCGCACCACGTTAGGTATGAAAAACTCTTAACCGTTCTCATGTTTGATGGTGCGAGTACCGTAGGCTGGTCTTGATAGTAATATAGCCTCATAGTGAACTCTAAGAAGTGGTCCAGCTGACGTTGTTACGTTGTTTACGGATTCTGTGACGCTGGATTTCTTCAGTAGACACTCCAGGCCCCTCACTCTTCGCCTGTGCTCCTGTTCTCTTTTCTTGTCTATCGGAGGGGTTTTCAAATGTCTGATGTATGTATTTAACTCGTTGGCTGAGAATCTGTCAGCATCAATACTCAGTATTTAAGTCTTAACTGATTTTGTGGGAACATTTTGATAGGCGACCATAAGGGTTTGAAGGCCAACATCGATAGATGTCTTGCACTTCTGTTCATGGTCTACGACCGCCAGGAATAACGCTTTACCATCTCATGGAGCCATGACATTGCACACCAGCTGGCACGCTTCCCCAGCTTTTTTAACACATCCAGATTTTTCAGGAAAGGAGCATTTTTCACAACAATCTACTTGGTATTCTAAATGTGTAATTCTGAGCTTTTGTATAGCATCGGCAAGGCTATCAATGCATGCATTGAAGACTTGAACTGGATCTTGGACATTTCCCCTCGCCGGTCTGAAATCCTGTATTTCTATATATGCTTTCGTCAAGCGCCAACACGGCTGAAGGAGTCCACATTTCATCATTTATGTTATGTGATAGCCTGGAAGACATTGGTCTAATAGGTGAGCTCATGGCTAGTTTGAACATTTCTAGAGCAGCATCTCTGCCTGGCCTTCGATAAAAGATCTAAGTTTTAGATGAATGTTTACACACAAGCCGGGCAACATGCTCTCAGTCAACTGGGCGCGAGTGATTAAAACTAGCACGTGCGAGCGAGAAGTCACGCGAGAGAAAGACATCGTGTCTCTTCACTCAGATGTTTGCTTCAAGCTTTTCGCCGAGAGCCTTGTACACGGGCTAACTGTTTTAGCACCAGGGACATCTGTTTTGTAGTTTATAAAATATCAACAAAAACTGAATTAATACAAACCGATATATCTTTCAGTGTGTCTTGCAATTAACTTACCCAAAAGGCAGCTACCTCGAGATCCTTAATACAGGCAAGACACCAGTAAGCTGTGATTACTAAAGTTAAGGCATATATTTGAACTACGGATAAAGACGTGAATGTGAAAGCGATCTAAGCAGTAGTGAACACTTCTTGAACAGTAGTGTAAATAGGGCCTGAAAAAATTCAGGCCTATTAGGGATTTGAACCCATGACCTTCTGCGATACCGGTGCAGTGCTCTACCAACTGAGCTAACATGCCAGCTGGGGACTGGTCATTATGTTGGATCAAAATAAACCCGTGAAGTGGTGAATTAACGACTGTGAATATTGGAAAGTCATATCTTTGAACTGCGGAGAAAGACGTTAATATGAAAGCGAACTTCGCAGTAATGAACACTGCTTGCGCAGTAGTGTTCATAACTGCAGTGTTACTACTTGAGCAGTAGTGAACACTACTAAGAATTAAAGGTGTGAAAGAAAGGAAATGAGTGATTCGTACCAATAAGGCGAAGAGGAATCCATTGCTAAACAGAGAGGTGCCAAACTCTCCAATTCCTGAACGTTTGGAGCATGTTGTTGGAAGTTCTCAATTGGAGACAAACTTAAGCAAACCAAACCTGGTACACGTGAACATGAGCTGGAGTTCCCAGGTTATCCTTTAGATGCTAGTCTGTGTGTTGTTTTTATTGTAAAAGAATATTTGGAACGTACCAAACACCTTCGTAAGGGTATTACAAGTCTATTTGTTACATATGTTAAACCATAAAAAGCAGCTAGTAAGAGTACTATATCTCGTTAGATTAAGAGCACTTTTAGGTCTGGCTGGTATTGACATAAGTCGTTTTAAACCTTATAGTGTTAGGGCATCATCAACCAGTGCGGCTACACTTGCTAAGGTACTTCTTGATGCCATTCTCCGAACTGCTGGTTGGTCAAGACACAGCACCTTTGTAAAGTATTACAAAAGAAAACCCAAGAACATGAGAATTTGGCAGAAGTTGAAGTTTGATAGTAATTCTATTGAGTCATCATGAGGTGCCATGGATCACATGCCCACCCTTACTTGCTTATGTAATAAACCCACCCTATTTAAGATTTGTTCGCCTTTCAAAGTTGATTTCTGGGATTGGATTGCACAATCTCATGTGACTAGCACCTCATGATGACTCAATAGAATTACCATCAAACTTCAACTTATAGGCAAGTCTCGTTTAACTCTTAGTTTATTGAGCTACTTATGTAAAACAGTCGGAGTTTGCTCAATGAACTAATTTGATAATTGTCTGTCACGCTAGCAAAATCGCTGAAAGTTGCCCAGGGCGAAGAAAAATAATAAGTGCAAGATGTTTTGATATTTATCTGCTGCCAAACATCTTATTAGAAGAGATCAAGCGGAGATGTTGATGGTCTGATCTGGACTTGAGAACAAAAAAGAAGCAGTACTTTTGGCCAATTTCAGAAAGCTGTCAAACGAGTGTTTTTTAGTAAATTATGACGAACCTCTGATTAAACGAATATCAAAATTCAAATGCTTTTTATATACCTTACATGAAACACACTTCAAGAATACAAAATATTTTTTTTGCTGCATGCGGTGTGATACGGTGTGATATAATTTATTGTAACGTATTTGGATAAACTAACGTGGTTTTATTTACTTGCTACCAAAGATAATTTATTGGGCAAAGTTTGAGGGAAAACTTTGTTCCGATTCGGAATGCCCTGGACCGCTCTTACACAGACCGAAAGTATTACATCTCGATTTAAATTGGAAGTATTGAAAAGGATCTTCCAAAGCAGAAATTTTATTCAGAAGTTTTCGTCTAGAGTATTCTGCACATTCAAGGAACCACGGCGAAAAAAAGAACATGTTTCTACCAAACATAAAATAAAGAAATTATCATTAAAAGCAATACAATATGACATTATGACAGTAAAACTGGAGATATAAAAATGTAATAATTCGATCATGAGTAAAAATATGGTTGCGTTTAATTAGTTTTCATTCTTTTAAAATTCAGACTTTAACTTTTGCACTTCGGTTAAAAGCGGGTGCCAAGCTAAAAGTAGAGACAGAGCGAGATTTGTATCGAATACAGAATAAAATCTCTCAACGAAACCTCTGATACAAAACACCAATAAAATACCAAGTAATTTTAAGATTTCACGCGAAAAGTGATATTTTCACACGGTAGACAAATTTCTTATCTTTGCGCGGCCGTGTAATATCCTCTTTTTCATACTCAAGGTTTTTTCTTGTTCGAAATCTTAGAATATTATTGGCCGAAGCGGGGAATTTGTGAATTTACTTTATTAAGGTGATACGAATCTTGGCACACAAAATGTACACAAAATGAGTGAAATATACACTATAAGGCCACCGAACGAGGTAACAAGATCAAAATGGAAAAAAACATCTAATCAACAGTTTACCATGCGTGCTGGTTAAACAAAAAGAATTAACGAGCCTGAAAGGAACAAACACAGTCGCGAATAATTGTGAACGAATCAAGAGAATACAGACTGTTAATAATCTTTTGAAACGATGCAACAGAACCAAAGATGAGACTACAAAATTTGCTCTACATAACATCATTTTGCCTGGGATATCCCTTTAAAATACATTTTATAAACATGAATATCGGCGATAAATTTTCGCATTTTCACATATATCGAGCTAAAATGTGTGTTGAGTGTAGTACATATGACGGACAATTTAAAGACTTTAGGCAAAAGTAATTAAGATGCCGCAAGAAATATAATTCTCGCTGAGTTTATATGAGAGAAAAATGTTTTTTTTTTCTATCGAGCACTTGTTTAATTTGACTCACTGACACATTCAATAGTAAATTCTAAAAAAGAATTTAGCAAAGCAACAAACTGATGAGTATGATGTTAAATTTTAAATTTTTGCTATAAAAAAGAATTAAAGGTGTGAAAAAACGGATCCCGCCCCATGTTATATAATTTTACTCCGTGTACTATTATGTAACTGTAAGAAACTAAACCAAACCTTTCAGTCAAGTACGCGATGTATGTTTTGCCTTGTTTTTTTCTCATAGAAATATTTAAATATAGGTCCATAGCAGTTTCCTGGTTATTAGTATTCTGTAAAGGTGTGAAAAAACGGATCCCGCCCCATGTTATATAATTTTACTCCGTGTACTATTATGTAACTGTAGGAGACTAAACCAAACCTTTCAGTCAAGTACGCGATGTATATTTTGCCTTTTTTTTCTCATAAAAATATTTAAATTAAGGTCCATAGCATTTTCCTGGTTATTAGTATTCTGTAAAGGTGTGAAAAAACGGATCCCGCCCCATGTTATATAATTTTATTCCGTGTAGTATTATGTAACTGAAATATTTAAATATAGCTTCCTAGCATTTTCCTGGCTATTAGAACGAAAATGCAACGGAAAAGTTAATAATTATGAAAAACTTAACTAAAAATTGTTATTCTTTTCTATTAAAAAAATTATTTTTAGTTTGTTCGGTTGTTCTTGCCTCAAAGATCGAGATCATCTGTCTTTACTCAAACCTCTCACAAACAAACGCCCTCGCGTTTCCATTTGACAATATGTTTTGTTCGGGTAGGTTTTAAAGGTGAATGTTTTCTTCCTTTTGGTAATAACAGAAATGTAGCCAAAAGACAACAGAACAGAAGCTAAACTGTGGGGAGCCCTAACCAGAAATAAAATAAAATTAATAACTACACAAAACCAACATTCAATTAAGGTTGAAATGGTGCTCTGTACTCGCCTCACGTACGTGCGGTAGTCATGTCGATATTGACAATTCACGATGGTTATGATTCCTTTGTACTCCTCAAACTTCTAAGATTCCTGCCACGGCATTTTCTTGCGGTTAAACTTCAAACCTTCCTTATCGTGGTTGGTCTTGACGAGGCGGAGATTCACAAAATGGCTGTGTGATAATAAAAAAAATTAAGAACGATCCGTGATTTTCTCGTTGAAATGAGATGTGTAGATATTGAGTCTTCTTCTTATGTTCTAAGCCCAGGTAACAGTTTCTAAACAGTGCGTTCAAGCTGAAATCATGATTGTAAGCGATCAAAATAAAATCTGAGAAGTTTCCACAACTGGAGCTTTATCAAGCTTGGAAATTATGTAATCCCATGCTACTGAAAATTAATGATCACAAAATTCTGAAATTTTAGCGAATTTGGGCCAATGAAAGAACAAGTAAATCTCGGAAGCGACTTTCAACATTCGAGTAGGGTCTCAGGCTGTCGGCTTGTTTTAGTTACGATAGATGAGCGTGAGTAATTTACTGTTCACTCAGCTGACAGTTGTACATTTTGAAACGAGTAACCTTTCATTAAACTTAGGCACGCGAATGTGCTATATATATATATGCTGCTCAATGCTAGTTGTAATCATTCTTGAAGCACTCTCAGCTAGAGACGAAACGTGATGAAGGAAATAAAAAAAAAGTTACAGCAGCAAGAAGTCTTCCTTTGTGCTCTTCACCAGTCTCCGTAAAAAAAATAAATAATAAAAAAGTATAATTCTTGTATATTTCCGGTACGTGAAAGAAGAGTTTCGTTCACGAAACCAGATAGTGACCTCCCATAATCCGCGACAATACTTAGCGCTTAGTCACGCTCACTCCAGAACCGATGGGCCTGAGGTCACAGTGATATACACCGGACAAAATCTAAAGTCCAATACTTTTCGGCATGGACTAAACATATCTCTATAAGTATATGACTCGATAATGGTTCGGAAGAACAAATTATGGGAATATATTTTTTTTACAGCTGTTTGGAATGGCGTGCAAATAACCTGTGACTCTGAATACAGAGAACCGATCCGTCGCCTTTCAATCATTCAACCTTCGTTATTTAATTTCTCACTTCGCAGTTCATATTCTCTAAATAGTGGCCTATATCAGAATGGAAAAAAATTTTTTTTCGCTTGTAAATTTCGGCAGCAGCCAAACAGGGAGGGCGAAATTCATTCAGGTACGTTCGTACATACATACGTTCATACATACATACGTTCAGGTCTTGACATGACGCCTTTCACTACCTTACACACGTGTGACGTATCACATCAAGTGACCTGGATTGAAACGTTTTCAAAATGGCCTTCAAGGATAGCAATCAATCAATCTTCATTGTACTTAGCAGGTAATTTAGTGTTAACAACTGAGTTGAAAACGTAAATTGCCCACCGTAAAGAGTAAAAAAAAGCTAAAGTTTCGAGCGTCAGCCCTTCGTCAGAACGATTCTTTGTACTCACTCTTGATCAAAAAGATCATTCCAGACACTTCTTGTATTATAAATGTATCTTTTGCTAACTTGTGTGAAGAAAGTATCAAACACAGATGGCAGACGTCTATTGTGGAAGTTATACATAAAGACTGCGATATTAAGAAAGACAAGGTCAGGCAGTTTAACAATATTAAAGCATTGCAAATTGGACTGGAATGCTCACGAAATTTATAGAAAGTCAACACTCGTATTGATCTCTTTTGTGAAACGAACAAAGGCTGGGTAGTTGAAGAAGAGGTGTTACTCCAAGAAATTAAACCATAGGTTAAGAAAGGATATATTAAAGCATAATATAGTTTAACCAGAATATCTGAATTCACATAATAACGAAGTTTAGAAAGAATTCCAATGTTGTGCTTAATCTTTTCAGCATTGTGGCGTACTTGACTTTTCCAAGATTAATTAGAATATATTACAATACTTAGATATTTTATTGAGTACTCTTGGTTTAAGTTAAAGCTATTTAAAGAGAGTATGACATGAAAGGGTAAATTTCTTCGTGGAGGGTGGAAAATGACAAAGTTCAACCAAGTATGAATATTTACCAATTCATTGTTTGGATTCAAGGACTTTAAGATTTTTGTGTTTATAAAACAGATTGGCATCACCTGCATATAAATGAAAATCTAGAATTTCAGAGCAGTTACTTAAATCATTGATATCTACAAGAAATAATAATGGGGCCGAGAACTGAGCCTTGAGGAACACCACAAGAAACAGGATGAGGATCAGACTCAGTTTGCCCCAAGGAAACATATTGATATCTTTTTGTAAGATAGGAGATGAACCAATCTTTGGTAACACCACGTATGCCATAATAATCTAGTTTCTCAATCAAGATATTACGATTTCCAGTATCAAAGGCTTTACTGAAATCCAAAAATGTACTTCAAGAAAATTCCTGGCAGTCAATTGCATGTGAATCAAGTCAATGATGCTTACGATAGCATGATCCGTGGAGTGTTTCCGTACGGAAGCAAAACTTCTTACAATAAACTAATTTTTTCTTCTCCAAAAATTATAAATTTTTTTATGCATTAACTTTACCAACAGCTTGTGGAATAGATAGAGAATAGAAATAAGACGATAATTATTTAAACTTGTTTACACGCCCTTTTTAAAAACAGGGGTAACTTAAGCTATTTTAAATAAATCAGGGACAATTCCAGTAGAAAAAGAGGCATTGACTATAATTTCTAGAGGTGCAGATATAACATGTTTGGTAGCTTTTAAAATAGCAACTAGTATGCTGTAAGGCCCAGTAGACTTATTAGCATTTCGCACAATAATTTCATTTTCAATTTCAACTGTTGTTGTGGGAAATAGAAAGAAACTGTCTTCTGTCTTGAGATGGGGCTGTGAGGTACCGAATGGAGGATTTATTTACACGAGGAATATTCTTTGTCAAATTATTTCCAATATTAGCAAAGAAATTATTAAAAGCATCAGCCATTGACTTAGAATCATTTAATTCAACATCCTCAATAAGTAATTTATTTAATTTTTACCTTAGGTAGTTATCCATGGCTTAGATTTCATTCTTTATAAACGTTGAGAGAGCTGTATGAGAGGGATATGAACATCAATTATGCCTTTATGAGACTCTAGTGTAAATGGAGTCAAACATTATATTAGGATCAGGATTAGCATGTAATACACGTTTCTCCGTTCGTTTTCCTTTTACTCGGAAGACGATGGCTCGTTGATATATCCTCTTTTTTCATGTCAACTCCAATCTTTCGACCGAGCTCCACAACAATTTCGTTCGTATCTTCCCGCGTGTCACTAGAAATCTTTGGAATACCCCGGATTTCCATGCAGTCTCGTCTCGAGTATTGTTCAAGTTCGTTAAATGATTCCTTTAAAGCTTTTCGCTGGTTTGTAGCATCCAGGAGCTTACCCCTCAGACTCTTGATCTCATTAACCAGTTCTGTCATTCCTTTTTCGTAAGGTGATATTTTTGTTAGTAGTTAGTAATAATTAGAGTTCGCAGTGGCGATAGACTTCTTCACTTCATCAATCGATCTGCGAAGAGGCTCTAAAGCCTCCTCCAACAAATTCTTGAATTCTTCTGTCGTTAGACCTCCCATAATGGCACGTAGATAAATTGGGACAACATATAATGCGAAAAAATGAGAAAAAAGAGGAAAATGCAGCTTTGATAAGCTAAATTCACTGTAAATTTAACGAAGCTCAAAAATTACCGCCATCTTTCTCGCTGACCACAAGGGCAGGGTGTAACACCAAAATAATACAAGATAAATAACAGGAAATAAACTGAAATGTGTCTTCGTGGATTTGTAGACACTCAGGGTCAATTGTTCGTTCGAGGCTGGTTGCTTATTTGAGCATTACGTGTGAAAAAGAGTTTATAATTTCTCGATGAGAGCCGGCCGTCGATTAAGCGTCAAAAAAATTTGTAGAAAATTTGGTTTTACACAATATGTCGTTTATTTGCGTATTTAGGATTCTTTAACCTAAGAGGAATGTAATGGGACCAAAAAAAGGGAGAATTTTGGCGTTAGTTACCCTTTAGGCAACTCGCACCGGATTTGCGGGCAAAGATATTGATATATTAAGCAGGAAACAAGTTGTGTTGACAGCGAAGAAACTTCCTTTGTAACTGACTTTCGACTTCAAAATGATCAGCACGACAAACTTCATGTTTGGGGAGATTGTTGGAGAATTTAAGCAATGTCACTTGGAGAAAATTCAACTCAAATTAAGCAAGATTACCTCTAGTGGGTATCTTCCTTTGTTGTGTTTTAACTAAAGAACGAAAACCATTTTGTTAATTTTAACTACAGAAAACAACAGTCCGACCCTTGTCTATTGTATATGGTAACTTTTAGTGGTCTCAAAGGTAGAAAAGAATATAAATTATGCTTGAAAACACAACGACGCTGCGCGCGTCATAAACAGGTTAAAACTTTACGGAGCCACCTTAAAAGTTACATAACCTTATGCAATATTACCTCATGCAATATTATAGAAAAATGGAAAAATCGACCCGCGACAGTTTGGGCGTTACATAACCTTATGCAATATTACCTTATGCAATATTATAGAAAAATGGAAAAATGCAGCCGCGATAAACAAAAGAAGCAATGTATTCGCGCCATTTGGTGGTTTACAATTTTCTTTTCTTTCGTGACAGGCGAAAAATTTGCTTGATACAAATTATGCATGAAAACACAACGCCGCTGCATTACATAACCTCATGCAATATTTATAGAAAAATGGAAAAATCGACCCGCGGCAGTTTGCACCACAGGTAATTTAATTAGGAATGATACTTACCTTTTAACAATAATGACAAACAATCTTTTCGTGATTGGCACCATAGAAATGCTACGCAGGAACTCTATCAATCTGCTCAATTCGACTGTCTCTGACATTCACAATTTTTCTGTGGATCACAATATGAGACTAAACCCAATTAAATGTCAAGAGATGTTATTTAACTTTACGTCATATCCTAACGTTACTCTAAGACCATTAGTTGTAGACAACAACGGTGTAGAACGTGTATCGACTTACAAGATTCTAGGAGTGTTTATCGATAGCGACCTTAAGTGGAATAGTAAATAAATGTTGACTACATACATAAAAAAGCTTCCAAGTTTTTAAGTTTTCATTGTATTATAACTCGTTAATTCAGTAAGTTACTGCAAAAGAGATTAATAAACTGTTATTATCATTCTAACATTTCGTTATACAATATTGCATTATGCAAGGTAGAATTACGTAACATTCGGCGGCATCTGGCAAAGTTTGTAAGGAATTCTCTGCCCTAAATAAGGGGTTCGCTTGAGATCATTTTAATAAGTTTTAAAAATAACTGACAGTGGTAACTCGCCGGAAACGCTTAAAAATGAGGTAAAACGCAAGCGAGCGTTGAAGGCTTTACTATATCGTTTCTTTCCTTTTTTAACTCTTTATTGAATTTAATGTTAAAACTGTCAACGATAGAAAACAATTGTGAGAAAGAAAAGGGAACCCTTCCTCAAAAGCGTGTTAAATAAGCGACAATCGCTTATGTCGCAGTCTGATCATTTCTCTTAGGCAGATAATTATCGAAATCTTTCGATACCTAGGAGCAACTTAAGTCTATAGTTACATAACTGATTAGCCTTGAAACTTACTCTGCCAGTCTTGCAGGCCAGAACTGTGGAATCGCTCGGTTCCATCGAGTTCCATTTCGGAAAAAGAAAAAAAAACAGTCTGTAATACTTCTTTAATTACATTATTAACTGATGTTAGGTATACTTAGAGTCTGTTTATGCCATATTGAACCTTCGTGCTTTACTAGGTCGTCATGAAAACAGGTCACGTGCAACGTTGTTATTTCCGGCAAAAATAATTCATAAGGCCAAAATGGGCGGACGGTTAAGGTTAAAAGATTACACGAACTGTCAGAAAAGGGTATAAATCTGTGTACACGTTATCCGGCACGTGAGACATATAATTAATCATTGTCTTTTTGGGTTGAGTGGCACTTTATAAATTTGGCAAACCAGGGAGGCTCACCATCAGTTTGGTACAGTTACAGGACATACCTTTTAGGCGGTAACAGTGCTCGTTGCTCGGCTTTGCGAAGCAGATTTTAAGATGTCTCATTCAAAATGTGTAAGTGAATTGCAGTTTACATAGCTAATAGAATAGGCGGGTTAAGTTCCTCTCCAGAAAATCTTTTCTCCTGACGGTTTTTGATAATTTTCTTACAATATTCAGGTTTTAGCTGATACCATGAAGATGACATGGCTTATGGAGGGCTGTGTCAATGGTCATGCGTTCACCATCGAAGGAGAAGGCACCGGCAAACCTTACGAGTAAGTTTATGTGAAATAACGATCAACCTGTAAATTATCCTTTTGCGCGGATGCATTGCTGGTCTAACCAAAGCAAATTTGGTTATTTCAGTTATGTTTCCTGCGGCCGTTTGTGCCATCTGCGTATGGCTGTCTTGCAAAAAGGGGTTTACAAATCTAAGCTTCATATAGTAACTCGTCCAGAAGTCATCGTACGCAAGTCACTTATGTGATGAAAACGCACCAAAATAGTCATATGCTGGTGATTTCATTAATGAAAGACTACAATGTCGGAAATCCTCTCCATCTGAATATTTCAGAGGCAAACAAACGGGGACATTCCGTGTTACAAAGGGTGGACCCCTTCCATTTGCCGTTGACATAGTGGCACCGACCTTGAAGTATGGATTCAAATGTTTTATGAAGTATCCTGCTGGTATTCCTGACTATTTCAAGCAAGCATTTCCCGAGGGTCTAACATACGACAGGAAATTAGCATTTGAAGATGGAGGGAGTGCCACGGCCACCGTGGAAATGAGGTGAGTAATTACTTACTATTTAACTGTTAATCAGCTTTTTTAACTTGCAGATTGGACAAAGATCTTTGAGTTATCGAAAACAAAAATCATTTAAATTTTCTTGCATATTCTGCAACGCTACACAAAGATTTGGGCTCGATGTGAAAAAGCGAAAATTCACGACGGATTTCCATGATGAATATCATCATGGAAGCTCAAAAGTGCTGTAATACAGCGACAACCGCTTGCTTTTCAAAAATTATTAGGCAACACTCAGTTTGTACAAATTGACCTAATTTTTTTACATTCGTCATTTTCTTTCTTTCAGGTTAATTTTTCTTTTAACATAGTAATCTAACCTGTTGATTTAGAGGTTTTTATTCCATTAAAATCTTTTTACCTCGTAAGGTGGATTCAAAATGTATGTTTTACTCATTTTGCGTTCTGAAATGCTTCCTACTTTGACAGCCTCAAAGGCAACACTCTTGTGCACAAGACCAATTTCCAAGGAGGCAACTTTCCCATCGACGGGCCTGTCATGCAAAACAAGACTCTTGGCTGGGAACCAACCTCGGAGAAAATGACTCCTTGTGATGGAACAATCAAGGGAGACACTATCATGTACCTTTTGGTCGAAGGAGGGAAAATGCTGAAATGTCATTATGAAAACAACTACAGGTAATTACGTTGGCTTCGACTGCTGTGTACAGACTTGTATCTGACTTGATCTTAATGGGTTTCCCTCCCGAGTCCCCAAAAAGGCACCAACTGTTATGTAACTTTGCAGTATAAATTCAGTACATTGTTATGAAATTACGTAATAAAAAGCGGCGAACATAACTCATATATTCAGAAGCAGTGCACCCGACAGTTTAGAGTCACCTCCGAGGTTTGCACGTTTCTTCATTCGTCAAATTCGCTTAATTTCCGAATTTAGTGATCATAACTTTTCAACAGCATCGGATTACAAAACTGCAAAGCTGGATAAAGGTCCTTTTGTGGACATTTCTCTGAAATTATTCTGATCGCTTACGATCATAATTACAACTCGAACGCGCTGTTTGGAAACTGTCTTCATCTTTGTGGTTACCAGGGCGTCGGAGTAGATGACTCAATGACCTATGACCTATGATGATTGCGTAATTTTGATTTCAACTTTATTAATCATTCAAATCTGAAAGAAGATATTTGAGAATTGGTGTCAAAAAAAAAAAATTGCAGCTCAGCTATCCCAGAAAATACTTCACATTTCGACCTCCAAACACTTTTCAAGTTCAAGAAATTGATTCATGTAGTTCTCCATGAATAAACTCTGCCCTTACTGGACTTATTGAGCGAGATGACCTGCATTGTTGAGCCAAGAATCGTATCACCTCAATAAAGTCAATTTACAAATTCCTCGCTTTGGCCAATAAGATTTTAAAATTTCGAACAAGACAAAAACCTCGAGTATGAAATATAGGATATTACATGGCCGCACGGAGATAAGAAATTTGTCTTCCAGTCTTATTGCACGAGAATGCGAATATGTTTTCTGAAACTCATCAATAATGTATAAGGCCTCATTTGAGTCACATGGATACTCCTTGATACCCGGTAAAGAACAGATCCAAACACGCGTGAGTAGAAAGAAACTTAGAACTTCCTACACGTAAACACTAAATTGATTCATGTAGTTCTCCATGAATATACTCTTCCCTTACTGGACCTATCGAGCGAGATTACCTCCATTATCGAACCAAGATTCGTATCACCTTAATAAAGTCAATTCGCAAATTCCTTGCTTTGGCCGATATGATTTTAAAATTTCGAGCAAGAGAAAGACTTCGAGTATGAAATAGAGGATATTACATGGCCGCACAGAGATAAAGAAGTTTGTCTTCCAGTCTTTCAAAATATTGCACGAGTATGCAAACATGTTTTCTCCAACTCATTAATAATGCGTAAGGCCTCATTTGGTTCACATAGATACTCCTTGATACTCGGTAAAGAACAGATCCAAACACACGGGATTAGATATATTTAAACACACGTGTTAGGATATCCAAACACACGTGTTAGGATATCCAAACACACGTTAGGATATCCAAACACGTGTGTTTGGAAATCAATTTCCAAAAGAATGCAGTCCTTGAACAAATGTTTATTGACTTCTAGGATAAGAATAATCATTCTTTGCAGGTGACATTAACGTTTACATTGCAATTCAAGAACATTCCAGAATTCAGCTGATCTAACATTCCACGCACACTGCTTTCACCTTCGAAAAGTTCACTTCTAGTACTCGTGGTTTCCGTAACGCTACTAGAAGTGCAAGGTCCAAGTAGTTTAGACACTTTAAGATAGTGTCTCTGTGAGAGCGGTCCGGTCGATTTTGCTTGAGACACGGATTTCGCTCATTTCTTGTGTGTTATAAGACATTCATGTGCCTATACTAAAACCACAATCCGTTTGATCAGAGCTATGTATTTTTCACAGTTTTACGGAAAATAAATTTCACTCGATAGAGACTTGTCGTGACACTTTTCAAGACTTTAATTTAAGACAAATTTGGAGGAAAATTTACAAAAAGCTACGGACCTCTTAAAGAAACAAATACCACAGCCATGTATATTAACTCTATCTTATCTATCGAGGCGACTTTCGTGAACATCACGTTTCAGCCAAGCAAACAGGAAGACTTGAATGACACCTTTGACACCTTATCTGTTCGCTTAAGTCACACACGCGAAAACCGATCAGATTCAAGGTAAATTTTTGAAAAAGTGAGCCGTTCTTAACTGATCCAACTAGCATAGCTAGGAAGTGGGTGCCATAAAAAAGGTAATTACGGAAAAAAAACTTTGCGGCCCAACCCTACGAAAACTTTATATCTCCGTGAACTTACCTTATTTTCGGCAATCTCCAAGTTTGGCTGCCATTTTGAGGGACTTGTAAACATGAAGCGTGGCCGATATAAATCAAGCAGGTAGATCTAAAACCGTCAGAAATACATTCAAATGAACTTTACTTTCAATTCAAGCGCAAAATTTGAAATTGTTCGTCAAACTTACCATTCCTACATTCCCATGCGACCATTTCTTCCAACAATTCAAACACTACAACTGGTGTTCGAGTTCCCCTCGTCGATTCCACCGTAAGAAATAACCTGTGCCACTCAAGCTTCGACTCGAATGTTAAGTACGAATCAAATTACATAACTGCTTCATATTCGAGGCAATATCACGCTGGTATTTTGATTTTCGGATCGACAAGAACGATGATCAGGAAGCGATCGCCGCCACATAAACCATGGTGACCTTTGACAAGCCGCTGAGTGAAAACAGTAGAGCACGGGGTGGGGTGGGTGGCGGACTTATCGTCATAAGATACTCGAATACATGCTTAGAAAGCTTTAGGACTCCCATTCTAAACAGTGAAGGCAAAAAAAGAGTGAAATGTTTATTTCTCTATCTCAAGCTAAATACAACATTACAAATGGCTACCATACATAGTAACATCATTTGTCTTGACTTTGATACATTTAATATTCCCTGTGATTGAATGTGAACACACCAATAGATTATTCATCTCGGTACAATTTCGAATCATCTGAAAACTGTCAGAAAATTGTTAGAAAATTTGCATAAGATATGATGAGGAGAAACTTATCACCGCCGCAGTGTAATCAAGTCAACCAATGTTTCCTTCCATGTCTTGATGAAGAAAAACTCGTAACAAAGTGCGAAATAAAATATTTAATGAAATCATTATGTCATAATTCCACCTTTCAAACAACTTATTATCCACACGTAAATCGTAACTTGTCACTTGAACGAAATGCCCCATGGTTAATATGTAATCTGGATTGCTTCATGTCCTTCAGGAAAAAGAACAGCGATTTCATCACCATTATTTTCCATACTTTTCTCCCGGATATCTTTTACAAGCTTAAAGATGAAAATAACGCAATATCCCAGTGATTTACAAGAGAGGAAGTTAAAGGTCTCTTTAATTTTCCCCTGAGGTGGCCGGCTCATAAGGAAGAAAAAGGAGATCGCTCTGTCCAATAACGTTAGTCTATAGAGATTATCAAGCTATTAGCTGAGAAGTTAAGAGGTTTTCTTTTTTGTTTTTTGGTTGGTTTTACTTAGAATGCGCAGAAATCTGCTGATATTTCCAAAAATGTCCATTTCTCGTCTTCTTTGGGGCGATCGATGGAAACTTCATGGAGAAATACAGCGTCACGCCATCGTGACAACGTATATGTTTATGACAAACGACCGGTGTGACGATACTTTCGTGTAGATCAGCCGACTTCAACATGTTTCAAATGAAATACAAGTATATCAGTGTACCTTCAGAGGACTTCGGATCGCTCAAATTCCCATGAAAGAAGGTGCGGCACTCGGAATCTGGATGATATGCACACGATTTGATGTATATGTTTGTAGTTACGTCGAGTAGTCCTTCATAAAGGTTGATCAATTTTTTTTAAAAGATGACAACCAGAGGCGAGATTTCTCTTCGGGATATTGCTCATAAGATAACATTCTTCCAAAGCCGTGCATATTTCACCTTTCTGAAACATTTGTTGTTGAAAACATTAGATGTAAACATCGCCAAATTATGCAATATCTGATTTTGAGCTTTTTTCGCGAATTTCTCCTATGCAAAGTAGAGGCAGGCCCCCAGAGATTTTTACATATTTAAAAACTAGAATATTATAACCAGCTAGGTGGGTAGTTTCAGTTCCAGAATCGGTGTACTTTTGGAGAAATTCAGATAAACATTTTCCCTGTTTTACCCGACAACAAAAATGACCGAAACTGTACCGAGATGAATGATCTATTGGTGTGTTCACATTCACTCTCAGGGAAAATTAAATGAACCAAAGTGAAGACGAATGATGTTACTATGTATGGTAGAGGTGCCAATTTGTAATGCTGTATTTAGCTTGACATAGAGAAATAAACATTTCACTCTTTTTTTGCGACGTTTTTGTATGAATATGAGGCCCCAGGCCTCGAACAAGCAGCCGCTGTTACCATGGCCACAAGAATGCTGCGGCCTTTAAAAAGGGTATTTTTGTGCATCCCCGCTGAGTGCCTAACTGCATGCAAAATTTGAATGGGGGTTGAAAATTTTTATTTCCCAAGATGTTTGATTCTTACAGAGACTTGTTCTTAACAGTGCGTTCAAGTTGAAATCATGATTGTAAGCAATCAAAATAAAATCTGAGAAGTGTCCACAACTGCAGCTTTATCAAGCTTGGCAGTTATGTAATCCGATGCTATTGAAAAGTAATGATCATCACAAAATTAGCGAAAATGGCTGGGTGGTAATAAAAAAATTAAGAACGATCCTTGATTTTCTAGTGGAAATGAGATGTGTAGTTATTGAGTCTTCATCTTATGTTCTAAGCCTAGGTAACAATTTCTTAACAGTGCGTTCGAGTTGAAATCATGATTGTAAGCGATCAAAATAAAATCTGAGAAGTGTCCACAACTGAAGCTTTATCAAGCTTGGCAATTATGTAATTCGATGCTATTGAAAAGTAATGATCACAAAATTCGGACATTTTTAGCGAATTTAGGCCAATGAAAGAACGAGCAAATCTCGGAGGCGACTTTCAACATTCGAATACACTGCTTCTAAATATATGTCGCCAACCCATAGTTTGTCCTTCAACGATGCATGTGTCACCCAACAGTCATTTTCTCATTTAGTTCAGACAATATTTCGATCGACTCTTTTGTCGATAGGTAACGTTTCAACCTCAGGAATGAAATTCATATTTCTATAAAATAATGAGAATTTCCTATCACTGTCAACACCTTCAAGAGGTTAAATTCGCCGCTTCTTATTACGTAATTTCATAACAATGGACTGAATTTATACTACAAAGTTACATAACAGTTGGTGACTTTTTAGGGACTCGGGAGGGAAACGCATTAAGATTAAGTCAGATACATGTCTGTACACAGCAGTCGAAGCCAACGTAATTACCTGTAATTGTTTTTATATCGACAATTCAGCAATTTCCCTCCTTCAACCATCAGGTACATGATAGTGTCTTCCCTAATTATTCCTTCACAGGGTGTCATTTTCTCCGAGGTTGGTTCCCAGCCATGCGTCCTGTTTTGCATGACAGGCCCGTCGATGGGAAAGTTGCCTCTTTGAAAATTGGTTTTGTGCACGAGAGTGTTGCCTCTGAGTAAAACACATTTCAGAACGCAAAATGAGTAAAACATAAATGAGCAGCTGTGTAAGAAAATTTTGATTCTACCCACAGGCAGCCCAAGCTGTGATAAGATCATCTTGCGCAATAACAGTCATGGCGGAATTATAATAGTTTGTATGGGAATATGTACGACCGCTCTAAGGACTGAACAAATACGTCAATTTCTCAATAAAAATACCTCACCTTACTTCCATAGCGTATCGCATGTTATCTGACCGCTTACTTTGATGAAAAAAAACCCATTTTGGCGAGTTGTCCATTTCGGGGTTTTCCACGTACATAAGAAAAGCCCTTACGTACATAAAAAGAAAGGGAGACCAGACGAGTGACAATCCTTCTAATTATTTTTCGAACCGCTACCTTTGTGGGTGATATTCAACGTTTCAATGAATTGGCAAGTTGAGGCCGAAATCGTTTACAAGGCGGAGTTTTACGATTACATGGTTTAGTGTAACGATAAGGTTTGAAAACTTGATTGATCGAAAAAAGAGTAATCACCGAGTTGCAATTCGCTTACTTGCTTTGAATGAGACATCTTGAGATCCACTTTACAACCATAGACGTGACCCTTGGCTAAGCGGGAAGAGCATTTACGCGGCTATGAAATGCAGTGTCCTGAGACTACAAATGACCCACTTTGACACTTTCCTGAATTCTGTTTTGTCTTGTGCTATCTAATGCTCGACTTAAAGAAACCAAAACCACTTAAATGCACCACTACGTGCACCAGTTTGGAGGATTCCCCCTAAAAAAATTTACCCCTTTCCGCCCCGCATTATGTAGCCATACGGCAAATTATACAACTACGTGATGTATCTGTCGAAGCTGGAGTTGAACAAGTCTGCTACGTGAATAATGTTTTGATAAAAACGCCTTATCATACTGCAAAATAAAGGATTTTTGTCTGTACAAGTATAATACAGGTATGTCTAATAGACAATTTCAAAAAGGTACGTGACGGATTTTCGTTAATTGTACCGCTGCGATCCAGTTTGTAAGAAAGATTCTTTATTTATCTCTTGTCTAGACTTTGCATGATATTGCTGTTACTGTTTGGTAAATTCCATTTCGGTCTTTCAATTTGGTTGCTGTTTTTCTCCGAACTATCATCAAGGCTCTTCTGAATACTCTGTAAATTTCACTTTTACGCTAAAAATACTAGGATTACTTCTAAATAGGTTTTTAATCCGATAATTTTTTTTAACGAATGAGTACTTTCTGACATACGTGAGTAAGGTGTTAAAAATTTATTGGACTGGAAGGATACTGATCTTTTACAAGTATGCACCAGAACAGTGGATAGCGTTGAAGGCGCGTTCTGACCGACTACTGCACTCTGAACTGATCCTTTATTATTCCTTAAAAGGTAACTGACGGTTAAAAGGTCGCTTTTTCGGAATACCGTCTAAACGCCTCAAATAACACATTGAAACAGGTACAAGGTGCTTGGTATGCCTTTTTGTGCCTTTTTTCGCCAAGAAAACGGTCCTCATTGCAGCTTCGTGAGTCGTCTGCCGTAAACGCTTCGATTTTGATCATGTGACCTTGTACGTCACGCGTGTGTACATTAAGCAAAGTAAATATGGCGGATAGTAACTTGAGTAAAAGCAGTTCTATTTCGGGGTCTGATTATTCGGATTTTGAGGCCTCGATGGAGAGTGAACATAATGAAGGGGCTTATCAACCTGCTGGTGAAATCAGGTCCTCGCGATTTGAACCACCTGGACGAACCTAAAATATATCGCGAGAGTCAGAGGAGGAACGTGGGCCCTTGAGCCGCGGCCGCTTCAATAGTACATTCAATTAAGTACAATACTTCAATTAATACAGAGTGTTAGTATGGAGACTGCCAATCAATGTGGAGGGAGAAAGAAAACATCTTTTGCCAAAAAGTAGATGTGGTCAAAAATAAAAATTTGAAGGATGTTACAGCGGAACAGTTGCAGGCAGAAGCCAGATGTATTGTCCAGCATCCAGCGTTAGAGGAAACTGGTGAAGGCTGACTCCGTCTGCATTTTTTGGGTACAGAAAATCACTATACAGCGCTTCCCTGGTTTTCGTTTTCTTCATTTTACATTCTGTTGTTTTCCGTCCATATTGTAAATTTCAACACGGCTAAGAGTGGTACAGGTTTGGATAACTTGAGGGTGAACATATATCTGTTTTAAAGTTCAGGTCGTAAATTGAGAAACATTACGTGCTTGTTATTTCCGTAGCACGAGTTTGTCGCTGACTCGGTTCCTTTTTATCAACAAAGCACTGCGTTTTAACCGGTAGGGTCTCAGGCTGTCGGCTTGTTTTAGTTACGATAAATGAGCGTGAGTAATTTACTGTTCACTCAGCTGACAGTTGTACATTTTTGAAACGAGTAACCTTTCATTGAACTTAGGCACACGAATGTGCTATATATATATGCTGCTCAATGCCAGTTCTAATCATTCTTGGAGCTCTCTCAGCTAGAGACGATGCTTTAGGGTCAAAGGCTGTCGGCTTGTTTTAGTTACGATAGACGAGCGTGAGCAATTTACTGTTCACTCAGATGACAGTTGTACATTTTTGAAACGAGTAACTTTTCATTGAACTTAAGCACACGAATATGTTATATATATATGCTGCTCAATGCTAGTTGTAATCATTCCTGGAGGACTCTCAGTTAGAGACAAAACGTGTTGAAGGAAATAAACAGAAAGTTACAACAGCAAAAAGTCTTTGTGCTATTCACCAGTCTCCGTAAAAAAAATAAAAAAGAATAATTCTTGGACATTTCCGGAACGTGAAAGAAGAGTTTCGTTCACGAAACCAGATGGCGACCTCCCATAATCCGCGACAGTACTTAGCGCTTAGTCACGCTCACTCCAGAACCGATGGGCCTGAGGTCACAATGATATACACCGGACAAAATCTAAAGTCCAATACTTTTCGGCATGGACTAAACATATCTTTATAAGTATATGATTCGATAATGGTTAGGAAGAACAAATTATGGGAATATATTTTTTTTTACAGCTGTTTAGAATGGCGTGCAAATAACCTCCGACTCTGGATACAGAGAACCGATCCGTCGCCTTTCAATTATTCAACCTTTATTATTTAATTTCTCACTTCGTAGTTCATAGTCTCTAAATGGTGGCCTATGTCAGACTGGAAAAATTTTTTTTTTTCGCTGGTAAATTCCGGCAGCAGCCGAACAGGGAGGGCGAAATTGTTACGTTCAGGGCTTGACATGACGCTTTTCACTACCTTACACACGTGTGACGTATCACATCAAGTGACCTGGATTGAAACGTTTTCAAAATGGCCTTTAAGGATAGCAATCAAACAATCTTTATTGTACTCAGCAGGTAATTTAGTGTTGACAACTGAGTTGAAAACGTAAATTGGCCACCGTAAAGAGTAAAAAAAAGCTGACGTTTCGAGCGTCAGCCCCTCGTCAGAACGATTCTTTGTACTCACTCTTGATCAAAAAGATCATTCCAGACTCTTCTTGTATTATAAATGTATCTTTTATTAACTTGTGTGAAGAAAGTATCAAACACAGATGGCAGACGTCTATTGTGAAAGTTATACATAAAGACTGCGATATTACGAAAAACAAGGTCAGGCAGTTTAACAATATTTAAGCGTTTGAAAATTGGACTGGAATGTTCACGAAAGTCAACACTCGTATAGCTCTCTTTTGTGAAATGGAAAAAGGCTGGGTAGTTGAAGAAGAGGTGTAATTCCAAGAAATTAAACCATAGGTTAAGAAGGGATATATTAAGCATACTATAGTTTAACCAGAATATCTGAATTCACATAATGACGAAGTTTAGAAAGATTCCCAATATTGCGCTTAATCTTTTCAGCATTGTGGCGTACTTGACTTTTGTAAGATAAATTAGAATATATTACAATACTTAGATATTTTTTCTGAGTACTCTTGGTTTAAGTTAATGCTATTTAAAGAGAGTATGATATGAAAGGGTAACTTTTTTCGTGGAGGGTGGAAAATGACAAAAGTCAACCAAGTATGAATATTTACTAGTTCATTGTTTACTTTGGATTCAAGGACTTTAAGATTTTTGCGTTTATAAAACAGATTGGCATCATCTGCATATAAATGAAAATCTAGAATTTCAGAGTAGTAACTAAAATCATTTACATCTACAAGAAATGATAGCGGGCCGAGAACTGAGCCTTGAGAAACACCACAAGAGACAGGATGAGGATCAGACTCAGTTTGCCCCAAGGAAACATATTGATATCTGTCGGTAAGATAGGAGATGAACCAATCCTTGGTAACACCACGAATGCCATAATAATCTAGTTTTTCAATCAAGATATTACGATTTACAGTATCAAAGGCTTTACTGAAATCAAAAAATAAACTTCTAGAAAATTCCTGGCAGGATGCTTACGATAGCATGATCCGTGGAGTGTTTCCGCACGGAAGCAAAACTTCTTACAATAAATTACTTTTTTCTTCTCCAAAAATTCAAAATTTTTTTATGCATCAACTTTTCTAACAGCTTGCTGAATAGATAGAGAATAGAAATGAGACGATAATTATTTAAACTTGTTTGCACGCCCTTTTTAACAACAGGCGTTTATTTACACGAGGAATATACGTTGTCAAATTATTTCCAATATTAGCAAAGAAATTATTAAAAGCATCAGCCATTGACTTAAAATCATTTAATTCAACATCCTCAACAGGTAATTTAGTGGGAGTAGAGCCAGATCTGGATTTAAGATTAACAAGTTGTCTTATCCCCTTCCATACTCTCTTGGAATCAGACTTGCTTACATAGAAATAATTATTATAATAATTGTTTTTACTTACTTTTAATAAGTGATGAATTTTATTTCTATAAATTTTGAATTTGCTGTGATAATATACAGATTTAGCTGAAATATACTTCTTGAAAAGTTTATTTTTTATGTTGACTGAGACCCTGAAAGTGGTAGTTATCCATGGCTTAGATTTCATTCTTTATAAACGTTTAGAGAGTTGTATGAGAGGGATATGAACATCAATTATGCCTTTATGAGACTCTAGTGTAAAAGGAGTCAAACATTATATTAGGATTAGGATAAGCATGTAATACACCTTTCCCCGTTCGCTTTCCTTTTACTCGGAAGACGATAGCTCGTTGATATATCCTCTTTTTTCAGGTCAACTCCTATCTTTTGACCGGGCTCCACTACAATTTCGTTCTTACCTTCCCGCGTGTCACTAGAAATCTCTGGAATACCCCGGATTTCCATGCAGTCTCGTCTCGATTATTGTTCAACTTTGTTAAATGATTCCTTTAAAACTTTTAGCTGGCTTGTAGTATCCAGGAGCTTACCCTTCAGACTCTTGTTCTCATTAACCAGTTCTGTCATTCCTTTTTAGTAGGGTGATATTTTTGTTAGTAGTTGGTAACAATTAAAGTTCGCAGTAGCGATAGACTTCTTCACTTCATCAATCGATCTGCGTAGAGGCTCTAAAGCCTCCTCCAACAAATTCTTGAATTCTTCTGTCGTTAGACCTCCCATAATGGTACGTAGATGAATTAGGACAACATATAACGCGAAAAAAAGAGAAAAAAGAGGAAAACGCAGCTTTGATAAGCTACATTCACTGTAAATTTAACGAAGCTCAAAAATTACCGCCATCTTTCTTACTGACCGCAAGGGTAGGGTGTAACACCAAAATAATACAAGATAAATGACAGGAAATACACTGAAATGTGTCTTCGTGGATTTGTAGACACTGAGGATAAATTGTTCGTTCGAGGCTGGTTGCTTATTTGAGCACTACGTGTGAGCAAGAGTTTATAATTTCTCGATGAGAGCCGGCCAAAAATGGAAAAATCCACCCGCGACAGTTTGCGCGTTACATAACAAGGTAGGGTCAAGGTCATTCTAACATTTCGTTATACAATATTGCATTATGCAAGGTAGAATTACGTAACATTTGGCGGCATCTGGCAAAGTTTGTAAGGATTTCTCCGCCCTAAATAAGGGGTTCGCTTGAGATCATTTTAACAAGTTTTAAAAATAACTGACAGTGGTAACTCGCCGGAAAGGCTTAAAAATGAGGGAAAACGCACGCGGGCGTTGAAGGCTTTCTTAGTTCGTTTCTTTCCTTTTTTAACTCTTTATTGAATTTAATGTTAAAACTGTCAACGATAGAAAACAATTGTGAGAAAGAAAAGGGAACCCTTCCTCAAAAGCGTGTTTAATAAGCGACAATCGCTTATGTCACAATTTGATTATCTCTTTTAGGCAGATAATTATCGAAATCTTTCGATACCTAGGAGCAACTTAAGTCTATAGTTACATAACTGACTAGCCTTAAAACTTCCTCTGCCAGTCTTGCAGGCCAGAACTGTGGAATCGCTCGGTTCCATCGAGTTCCATTTCGGAAAAAGAAAAAAAAACAGTCTGTAATACTTCTTTAATTACATTATTAACTGATGTTAGGTATATTTATGGTCTGTTTATGCCATATTGAACCTTCGTGCTTTGCTAGGTCGTCATGAAACCAGGTCACGTACAACGTTCTTATTTCCGGCAAAAGTAATTCATAAGGCCAAAATGGGCGGACGGTCAAGCTTAAAAGATCACACGAACTGTCGGAAAAGGAAATAACTCTGTGTACACGTTATCCGGCGCGTGAGACATATAATTGATCATTGTCTTTTTGGGTTGAGTGGCACTGTATAAATTTGGCAAACCAGGGTGGCTCACCATCAGTTTGGTACAGTTGCAGGACATACCTCTTAGGCGGTAACAGTGCTCGTTGCTCGACTTTGCAAAGCAGATTTTAAGATGTCTCATTCAAAATATGTAAGTGAATTGCAGTTTACATGGCTAACAGAATAGGCGGGTTAAGTGCCTCTCCAGAAAATATTTTTCTTCTGACGGTTTTTGATAATGTTCTTACAATATTCAGGTTTTAGCTGATACCATGAAGATGACATGGCTTATGGAGGGCTGTGTCAATGGTCATGCGTTCACCATCGAAGGAGAAGGCACCGGCAAACCTTACGAGTAAGTTTATGTCAAATAACGATCAACCTGTAAATTGTCCTTTTGCGCGGATGCATTGCTGGTCTAACCAAAGCAAATTTGGTTATTTCGGTTATGTTTCCTGGGGCCGTTTGTGCCATCTGCGTATGGCTGTCTTGGAAAAAGGAGTTTATATATCTAAGCTTCAAATAGTAACTCGTCCAGAAGTCATTGTACGCAAGTCACCTATGTGATGAAAACGCACCAAAATAGTCATATGCTGGTGATTTCATTAATGAAAGAATACTATGTCGAAAATCCTCTCCATCTGAATATTTCAGAGGCAAACAAACGGGGACATTCCGTGTTACAAAGGGTGGACCCCTTCCATTTGCCGTTGACATAGTGGCACCGACCTTGAAGTATGGATTCAAATGTTTTATGAAGTATCCTGCTGGTATTCCTGACTATTTTAAGCAAGCATTTCCCGAGGGTCTAACATACGACAGGAAATTAACATTTGAAGATGGAGGGAGTGCCACGGCCACCGTGGAAATGAGGTGAGTATTTACTTACTATTTAACTGTTAATCAGCGTTTTTAACTTGCAGATTGGACAAAGATCTTTGAGTTATCGAAAACAACAACGCTACACAAAGATTTGGGCTCGATGTGAAAAAGTGAAAATTCACGACGGATTTCCATGATGAATATCATCATGGAAGCATCAAAAGTGCAGTAATACGGCAAACCGCTTGCTTTTCAAAAATTAATTAGGCAACACTCAGTTTCTACAAATTGACCTATTTTTTTTACATTCGTTACTTTCTTCCTTTCAGGCTAATTTTTCTTTCAACATAGTAATCTAACCTGTTGATTTAGAGGTTTTTATTCCATTAAAATCTTTTTACCTCGTAAGGTGGACTCAAAATGTATGTTTTATTCATTTTGCGTTCTGAAATGCTTCCTACTTTGACAGCCTCAAAGGCAACACTCTTGTGCACAAGACCAATTTCCAAGGAGGCAACTTTCCCATCGACGGGCCTGTCATGCAAAACAAGACTCTTGGCTGGGAACCAACCTCGGAGAAAATGACTTCTTGTGATGGAACAATCAAGGGAGACACTATCATGTACCTTTTGGTCGAAGGAGGGAAAATGCTGAAATGTCGATATGAAAACAACTACAGGTAATTACGTTGGCTTCGACTGCTGTGTACAGACTTGTATCTGACTTGATCTTAATGGGTTTCCCTCCCGAGTCCCCAAAAAGGCACCAACTGTTATGTAACTTTGCAGTATAAATTCAGTACATTGTTATGAAATTACGTACTAAGAAGCGGCGAACATAACTCATATATTCAGAAGCAGTGCACCCGACAGTTTAGAGTCACCTCCGAGGTTTGCACGTTTCTTCATTTGTCAAATTCGCTTAAATTTCTGAATTTTGTGATCATAACTTTTCAACAGCATCGATTACAAAACTGCAAAGCTGGATAAAGGTCCATTTGTAGACATTTCTCTGAAATTATTCTGATCGCTTACGATCATAATTACAACTCGAGCGCGCTGTTTGGAAACTGTCTTCATCTTTGTGGTTACCAGGGCGTCGGAGTAGGTGACTCAATATGTATACTTCCTATTTCAGCGAGAAATTACGGAGCATTCTTGATTTTTTTTTCCTCCAGGGCCAAGAAAGTGATACACGAGATGCCACCGAGCCATTTTGTGGATCTTCGCCTTATAAAAACCAAACTTGATAAGGAAGGTTTGAAGTTTCAACTGGAAGAACATGCCGTGGCAAGAGTCCTCGAGGTTTGAGGATTACAGGGTTTGTCAGTATCAGTGTGAGTCTCTCTTGTACAAAAACATAAGATGAATAAAGAAGAGCGTTTTCAACCTCAATTGTTCGTCGGTTTTACATGTCTTTAAACTTTCGATTGATTATGAGGAGTTATGAAAGGAAACGGACCAAATCCCTGCTTTTATTATTCGTTGCTTGCAGAGAGTGCATAAAGTTCGCTTCACAGTTGTCAAGGCCCAAATATTTCCTACATTGACCTATGATGATTACTTAATTTTGATTTCAACTTTATTAATCATTCAAATCTGAAAGAAGATATTTGAGAATTGGTGTCAAAAAGAAAATTGCAGCTCAGCTATCCCAGAAAACACTTCACATTTCGACCTCCAAACACTTTCCTAACAAAAATAATGTGAGTTCAAGAAACTTAAAACTTCCTACACGTAAAGACTAAATTGTAGTTCTCCATGAATAAACTCTGCCCTTACTGGACTTATTGAGCGAGATGACCTGCATTTTTGAGCCAAGAATCGTATCACCTCAATAAAGTCAATTCACAAATTCCTCGCTTTGGCCAATAAGATTTTAAAATTTCGAACAAGACAAAAACCTCGAGTATGAAATATAGGATATTACATGGCCGCACGGAGATAAGAAAACTGTCTTCCAGTCTTATTGCACGAGTATGCGAACATGTTTTCTGAAACTCATTAATAATGCATAAGGCCTCATTTGAGTCACATGGATGCTCCTTGATACCCGGTAAAGAACAGATCCAAACACGCGTGATTAGGAAGAAACTTAGAACTTCCTACACGTAAACACTAAATTGATTCATGTAGTTCTCCATGAATACACTCTTCCCTTACTGGACCTATTGAGCGAGATTACCTCCATTATCGAACCAAGATTCGTATCACCTTAATAAAGTCAATTCGCAAATTCCTTGCTTTGGCCGATATGATTTTAAAATTTCGAGCAAGAGAAAGACTTCGAGTATGAAATAGAGGATATCACAAGGCCGCACGGAGATAAAGAAGTTTGTCTTCCAGTCTTTCAAAATATTGCACGAGTATGCGAACATGTTTTCTCAAACTCATTAATAATGCGTAAGGCCTCATTTGGTTCACAGAGATACTCCTTGATACTCGGTAAAGAACAGATCCAAACACGCGTGATTAGATATCCAAACACACGTGTTAGGATATCCAAACACACGTTAGAATATCCAAACACGTGTGTTTGGAAATCAATTTCCAAAAGATTGCAGTCCTTGAACTAATGTTTATTGAATTCCAGGATAAGAATAATCATTCTTTGCAGTTGACATTAACGTTTACATTGCAATTCAAGAACATTCCAGAATTCAGCTGATCTAACATTTCACGCACACTGCTTTCACCTTCCAAAAGTTCACTGCTAGTACTCGTGG